>NW_017189617.1:0-49143 GCF_001704415.2 Capra hircus | reverse complement strand
GATTTTGGATCATTAAAAAATATTCTAAAAATGAGAATGTCAAAAAACAGAGTAGAATTTACTGTAAATTATTAATTTCTATGTCACTGGGAATGTTCCAGGGGAACCTAGTAGAGTTAAGGAGAGGGCAATGGAATAACCATTTCTGAAGTCCTATTCAAGTTTATTTTATTTTTTTTTTTTTTTTTTTTTATTTTAAATTTTAAAATCTTTAATTCTTACATGCGTTCCCAAACATGAACCCCCCTCCCACCTCCCTCCCCACAACATCTCTCTGGGTCATCCCCATGCACCAGCCCCAAGCAAGCTGCACCCTACGTCAGACATGGACTGGCGATTCAATTCTTACATGACAGTATACATGTTAGAATTCCCATTCTCCCAAATCATCCCACCCTCTCCCTCTCCCTCTGAGTCCAAAAGTCCATTATACACATCTGTGTCTTTTTTCCTGTCTTGCATACAGGGTCGTCATTGCCATCTTCCTAAATTCCATATATATGTGTTAGTATACTGTATTGGTGTTTTTCTTTCTGGCTTACTTCACTCTGTATAATTGGCTCCAGTTTCATCCATCTCATCAGAACTGATTCAAATGAATTCTTCTTAATGGCTGAGTAATACTCCATTGTGTATATGTACCACAGCTTTCTTATCCATTCATCTGCTGATGGACATCTAGGTTGTTTCCATGTCCTGGCTATTATAAACAGTGCTGCGATGAACATTGGGGTACATGTGTCTCTTTCAATTCTGGTTTCCTCCGTGTGTATGCCCAGAAGTGGGATTGCTGGGTCATAAGGTAGTTCTATTTGCAATTTTTTAAGGAATCTCCACACTGTTCTCCATAGTGGCTGTACTAGTTTGCATTCCCACCAACAGTGTAGGAGGGTTCCCTTTTCTCCACACCCTCTCCAGCATTTATTGCTTGCAGATTTTTGGATCGCAGCCATTCTGACTGGTGTGAAGTGGTACCTCATTGTGGTTTTGATTTGCATTTCTCTAATAATGAGTGATGTTGAGCATCTTTTCATGTGTTTGTTAGCCATCCATATGTCTTCTTTGGAGAAATGTCTATTTAGTTCTTTGGCCCATTTTTTGATTGGGTCGTTTATTTTTCTGGAATTGAGCTGCAGAAGTTGCTTGTATATTTTGAGATTAGTTGTTTGTCAGTTGCTTCATTTGCTATTATTTTCTCCCATTCTGAAGGCTGTCTTTTCACCTTGCTTATATTTTCCTTTGTTGTACAGAAGCTTTTAATTTTAATTAGATCCCATTTGTTTATTTTTGCTTTTATTTCCAGAATTCTGGGAGGTGGATCATAGAGGATCCTGCTGTGATTTATGTCTGAGAGTGTTTTGCCTATGTTTTCCTCTAGGAGTTTTATAGTTTCTGATCTTACATTTAGATCTTTAATCCATTTTGAGTTAATTTTTGTGTGCGGTGTTAGAAAGTGATCTAGTTTCATTCTTTTACAAGTGGTTGACCAGTTTTCCCAGCACCACTTGTTAAAGAGATTGTCTTTACTCCATTGTATATTCTTGCCTCCTTTGTCAAGATAAGGTGTCCATATGTGTGTGGATTTATCTCTGGGCTTTCTATTTTGTTCCATTGATCTATATGTCTGTCTTTGTGCCAGTACCATACTGTCTTGTTGACTGTGGCTTTGTAGTAGAGCCTGAAGTCAGGCAAGTTGATTCCTCCAGTTCCATTCTTCTTTCTCAAGATTGCTTTGGCTATTCGAGGTTTTTTGTGTTTCCATATAAATCTTGCAATTATTTGTTCTAGTTCTGTGAAAAATGTGGCTGGTAGCTTGACAGGGATTGCATTAAATTTGTAAATTGCTTTGGGGTAGTATACTCATTTTCACTATATTGATTCTTCCGATCCATGAACATGGTATATTTCTCCATCTATTAGTGTCCTCTTTGATTTCTTTCTTCAGTGTTTTATAGTTTTCTATATATAGGTCTTTAGTTTCTTTAGGTAGATATATTCCTAAGTATTTTATTCTTTTTGTTGCAATGGTGAATGGAATTGTTTCCTTAATTTCTTTTTCTACTTTCTCATTATTCGTGTATAGGAATGCAAGGGATTTCTGTGTGTTCATTTTATATCCTGCAACTTTACTATATTCATTGATTAGGTCTAGTAATTTTCTGGTGGAGTCTTTAGGGTTTTCCATGTAGAGGATCATGTCATCTGCAAACAGTGAGAGTTTTACTTCTTCTTTTCCAATTTGGATTCCTTTTATTTCTTTTTCTGCTCTGATTGCTGTGGCCAAAACTTCCAGAACTATGTTGAATAGTAGTGGTGAAAGTGGACACCCTTGTCTTGTTCCTGACTGTAGGGGAAATGCTTTCAATTTTTCACCATTGAGGATAATGTTTGCTGTGGGTTTGTCATATATTGCTTTTATTATGTTGAGGTATGTTCCTTCTATTCCTGCTTTCTGGAGAGTTTTTATCATAAATGGATGTTGAATTTTGTCAAAGGCCTTCTCTGCATCTATTGAGATAATCATATGGCTTTTATTTTTCAATTTGTTAATGTGGTGAATTACATTGATTGATTTGCGGATATTGAAGAATCCTTGCATCCCTGGGATAAAGCCCACTTGGTCATGGTGGATGATCTTTTTAATGTGTTGTTGGATTCTGATTGCTAGAATTTTGTTGAGGATTTTTGCATCTATGTTCATCAGTGATATTGGCCTGTAGTTTTCCTTTTTTGTGACATCTTTGTCAGGTTTTGGTATTAGGGTGATGGTGGCCTCATAGAATGAGTTTGGAAGTTTACCTTCCTCTGCAATTTTCTGGAAGAGTTTGAGGAGGATAGGTGTTAGCTCTTCTCGAAATTTTTAGTAGAATTCAGCTGTGAAGCCGTCTGGACCTGGGCTTTTGTTTGCTGGAAGATTTCTGATTACCGTTTCAATTTCTGTGCTTGTGATGGGTCTGTTAAGATTTTCTATTTCTTCCTGGTTCAGTTTTGGAAAATTGTACTTTTCTAAGAATTTGTCCATTTCTTCCACGTTGTCCATTTTATTGGCATACAACTGCTGATAGTAGTCTCTTATGATCCTTTGTATTTCTGTGTTGTCTGTTGTGATCTCTCCATTTTCATTTCTAATTTTATTGATTTGATTTTTTCTCTCTTTGCTTCTTGATGAGTCTGGCTAATGGTTTGTCAATTTTATTTATCCTTTCAAAGAACCAGCTTTTGGCTTTGTTAATTTTTGCTATGGTCTCTTTTGTTTCTTTTGCATTTATTTCTGCCCTAATTTTTTAAGATTTCTTTCCTTCTACTAACTCTGGGGTTCTCCAACTCTTCCTTTTCTAGTTGCTTTAGTTGTAGAGTTAGGTTATTTATTTGACTTTTTTCTTGTTTCTTGAGGTATGCCTGTATTGCTATGAACTTTCCTCTTAGCACTGCTTTTATAGTGTCCCACAGGTTTTGGGTTGTTGTGTTTTCATTTTCATTAGTTTCTATGCATATTTTGATTTCTTTTTTGATTTCTTTCTGTGATTTGTTGGTTATTCAGAAGTGTGTTGTTCAACCTCCATATGTTGGAATTTTTAATAGTTTTTCTCCTGTAATTGAGATCTAATCTTAATGCATTATGGTCAGAAAAGATGCTTGGAATGATTTCGATTTTTTTGAATTTATCAAGTTTAGATTTATGGCCCAGGATGTGATCTATCCTGGAGAAGGTTCCATGAGCACTTGAAAAAAAAGTGAAATTCATTGTTTTGGGGTGAAATGTCCTATAGATATCAATTAGGTCTAACTGATCTAATGTATCATTTAAAGTTTGCGTTTCTTTGTTAATTTTCTGTTTAGTTGATCTGTCCATAGGTGTGAGTGGGGTATTAAAGTCTCCCACTATTATTGTGTTATTGTTGATTTCCCCTTTCATACTTGTTAGCATTTGTCTTACATATTGCGGGGCTCCTATATTGGGGGCATATATATTTATAATTGTTATATCTTCTTCTTGGATTGTTCCTTTGATCATTATGTAGTGGCCTTCTTTGTCTCTTTTCACAGCCTTTGTTTTAAAGTCTATTTTATCGGATATGACTATTGCCACTCCTGCTTTCTTTTGGTCTCTATTTGCGTGGTATATCTTTTTCCAGCCCTTCACTTTCAGTCTGTATGTGTCCCTTGTTTTGAGGTGGGTCTCTTGTAAGCAGCATATAGAGGGGTCTTGTTTTTGTATCCATTCGGCCAGTCTCTGTCTTTTGGTTGGGGCGTTCAACCCATTTACATTTAAGGTAATTATTGATAAGTGTGATCCCGTTACCATTTACTTTATTGTTTTGGGTTCGAGTTTATACACCCTTTTCGTGTTTCCTGTCTAGAGAATATCCTTTAGAATTTGTTGGAGAGCTGGTTTGGTTGTGCTGAATTCTCTCAGCTTTTGCTTGTCTGTAAAGCTTTTGATTTCTCCTTCGTATTTGAATGAGATCCTTGCTGGGTACAGTATTCTGGGCTGTAGGTTATTGTCTTTCATCACTTTAAGTATGTCTTGCCATTCCCTCCTGGCCTGAAGAGTTTCTATTGAAAGATCAGCTGTTATCCTAATAGGAATCCCCTTGTGTGTTATTTGTTGTTTTTCCCTTGCTGCTTTTAATATTTGTTCTTTGTGTTTGATCTTTGTTAATTTGATTAATATGTGTCTTGGGGTGTTTCGCCTTGGGTTTATCCTATTTGGAACTCTCTGTGTTTCTTGGACTTGGGTGATTATTTCCTTCCCCATTTTAGGGAAGTTTTCAACTATTATCTCCTCAAGGATTTTCTCATGATCTTTCTTTCTGTCTTCTTCTTCTGGGACTCCTATAATTCGAATGTTGGAGTGTTTCATATTGTCCTGGAGGTCTCTGAGATTGTCCTCATTTCTTTTAATTCGTTGTTCTTGTTTCCTCTCTGATTCATTTATTTCTACCATTCTATCTTCTATTTCACTAATCCTATCTTCTGCCTCCGTTATTCTACTAATTGTTGCCTCCAGAGTGTTTCTGATCTCATTTATTGCATTATTCATTATATTTTGACTCTTTTTTATTTCTTCTAGGTCCTTGTTAAACCTTTCTTGCATCTTCTCAATCCTTGTCTCTAGCCTATTTATCTGTGATTCCATTTTGATTTCAAGATTTTGGATCATTTTCACTATCAATATTCGGAATTCCTTCTCCGGTAGATTCCCTACTTCTTCCACTTTTGTTTGGTTTGGTGGGCAACTCTCCTGTTCCTTTACCTGCTGTGTATTCCTCTGTCTCTTCATCTTGGTTATATTGCTGCGTTTGGGGTGGCCTTTTTATATTCTGGGAATTTGTGGAGTTCTCTTTATTATGGAGCTTCCTCACTTTGGGTGGGGTTCTATCAGTGGCTTGTCAAGGTTTCCTGGTTAGGGAGGCTTGTGTTGGAGTTTTGGTGGGTGGAGCTGGGTTTCTTCTCTCTGGAGTGCAATGGAGTGACCCGTAATGGGTTACAAGACATCAAAGGTTTTGGGATAATTTTGAGCTGCCTGTATATTGAAGCTCAGGGGAGTGTTCTTGTGTTGCTGGAGAATTTGCGTGGTATGTCTTGTTTTGGAATTTGTTGGCCCTTAGGTGGAACTTGGTTTCGGTGTAGGTATGAAGGCATTAGATGGGCTCCTATTGCTTAATGTTCCCTGAATTCAAGAGTTCTCTAATGTTTTCAGGCTTTGGATTTAAGCCTCCTGCTTCTGGTTTTCAGTTTTATTTTTACAGTAGCCTCTAGACTTCTCCATCTATACAGCACTGATGATAAAACATCTAGGTTAAAGATGAAAAGTTTCTCCACATTGAGGGACACTCAGAGGGGTTCACTGAGTTATAAGGAGAAGAGAAGATGGAGGGGGTAGTTAGAGGTAACTGGAATGAGATGCGGTGAGATCAAAAGAGAAGAGAGCAAGCTAGCCAGTAGTCACTTCCTTATGTGCGCTCTATAGTCTGGACCGCTCAGAGGTATTTACAGAGTTATACGGGGAAGAGGAGAGGGAGGAAGTAGACAGAGGTGACCAGGAGGATCAGAGAGAGGAATGAGTAGGAGAGAGACAAATCCTGCCAGTAACCTGTCCCTTAGGTGTTCTCCACTGTCTGGAACACACAGAGATTCACAGAGTTGGATAGAGGAGAGATGGGGGAGAAAAGAGACAGAGGCCACCTGGTGGAGAAAAAGGAGAGTCCAGAGGAGGAGAGAGTGGTCAGGCCAGTAATCTCGCTCTCAGGTAAACTGGGATAGTGAAGTTTGGGTTTTAAATGTACAAAATTGACCACAAAAACCTAAGAGCAAAGATTAAAAATCTAGAGTAGAGGTTGGATTTTCAAAGATACAATATTAGAGAGAAGCAGAAGGAAAAAGGAAGAAAGAAAGAAAAAAAAAAGAAAGAAAAAGAATTATTAAAAAACAAATAAACAAACAAACAATCAAGAAAAAAAAAAAAGCCATCAACAACCATCCAAAGACTGTATATGGTGTTTGCCTTAAAAAAAAAAAAAAAAAGTCTTTTTAAAACAAACAAACAAACAAAAATATAGTAATAATAGGTTATAGAAATAAAAATTAGAGGGGAAATAGAAGACTTAACAATTTAAAAAAAGTTAGAAAAAAAAGCAAAAAAAAAAAAAAAAAGGAATGATTTTAAAAATATCTGGCCCTTTCTGGTGTAATGGGCCGTGTGGGATCACTTCCAAGGTGGTTCCCTCTGTTTAACTTCTTCTGTTTGCTGGCTTTTTAGGCTCACTAGTTTAGTTGCGCTGTGAGGAGGGGGGCTGCTGCTAACAAATAGCACTGTCGTGTGCACGCAGTATCTCTGCCCGGCTTGACCTGTCCTTTCTCGCGGCGCACAGACCGCTCCAGCTCTAGGATGCTCAGCCGGGAACCGTCTGGGGCCGGCCCTAGGCTGCGCGCACTTCCCCGGTCCAAGCCGCTCAGGTTCGGCGCTCAGGCAGCCCTCAGAGGCACAGATTCGGCTGGAACTGCGCTTTGTGCCCTTCCCAGATCCGAGTAGCTCAGGAGTTTGGCGAGCGCGATCGCCGCGGCTTGTCACCTTTTCTGCCGCTGCTGCTCAGCTTTCTGGGCGGACCGCTGGCGCACCCTGTGCGGTAGATTGTGACTGTCCAGCACCCCCAGAAGTCTTAGCAAAGGAGCTTGCTTGCAGTTAGGTCCTGAGTCTGCAATTGCCCCTTTCCAGTCCTTACGACTCTGGCTGCCTGTCCCCGGTGGGGGATGGTCTGCAGCCGGCTTTTTCCGTTCCGTCCTTTGTTCTGTGCTCGGTCCTGGCGGTGTCTTATGTTCGAGCTTTTCGCGTGGTAGCTATCCCACAGTCTGGTTTGCTAGCCCACGTTAGATCGTTCTGGTTGAGCGTGGGGCATTCCTGCCCGATTCTTACAAAGCTCTGCAGCCCGCGCCTCCCGCGCGTCCCTGCCCTGCCCCCACTTCCCAGTGGCGGATGCAGGCGTCTGTGCTGCTTTTCCGCTGGGGGAGTTACTGTTGGGCTTGTAATCTGTTGGTTTTAATTATTTATCTATTTTTCCTTCCTGTTATGTTGCCCTCTGTGTTTCCAAGGCTCGCCACAGACTCGGCAGGGAGAGTGTTTCCTGGTGTTTGGAAACCTCTCTTCTTAAAATTCCCTTCTCAGGACGGGCTTCCCTTCCCGGGACGGAGCTCCCTCCCCACCTCCTTTGTCTCCTTTTCGTCTTTTATATTTTTTCCTACCTGTTTTTGAAGACAATGATCTGCTTTTCTGGTTGCCTGATGTCCTCTGCCAGCCTACAGAAGTTGTTTTGTGAAGTTTGCTCGGCGTTGAAATGTTCTTTTGAGGAATTTGTGAGGGAGAAAGTGGTCTTGCCGTCCTATTCCTCCGCCATCTTCCCTCTCCCCCCCCCCATTCAAGTTTAGATTCTGTTATTTAGCAATAAAAATTACATAATTGGTAGGAAAATCATTATGGAAGGAAGAAATATGTCTGATTATACATTTACATTTAATAAAGACTCTTCTGTTTATTTTTTCTATCGTATCATATTAGGGCACTTTATGTAGCAAGTGTAACTTTCATACACCATTAATTTATGTGTTCAAAAAATCATTAGTTTTCTATAACCAAATGTCCCTTCAAAAATGAGCCTAGATTCTACCTACTTGCAGTTAAGTTCAGGCTAGTTTCAAGTTTTCTCAATTATTTTATGGTTCAATTCACTCTATGCAGAATTTTTTCTCATCACATCCATCTCCCTGTCTGGTGGCATACACATTTCCAGTTGCTCAAATAGTATCATGACATCTGAGAGAGGCACTTAATCATTAGTGTCTGTCCATACTAGCGTACACTAAAGCATAGATATTTCACCCTTGATTAATATTTCCCCTCTATTCTGGCATATGCTAAGATTGCTTCAGTTATATCTGTCTTTTATTTATACTTCTTCCCAACCCCTATTCCTTTCAGTAATTACATCTCAAAATTGCAATCTTTCAGGGAATATTCTCTCTTTCTGCTTCTGAGAGTTGATCCAATAACAAAAAACAATCTGGATGCTTATCAATTTAGGGAATATTGCAATATTGACAAAATCACCATTCTATTTTACCCTCTAGTGTCATCTAGTGGAAAAAATGAGAATTATGTATTTGTACTAAAAATGTTTAGAAGCTAGTGACTAATCCTTTTATCTTCTTTGTAAATTATTCATGATAAATGTATATATTACTTTTTAAACAGAAAGAAATAAACCGAACTTAAGAATGTGTATAAAGATTAACATATGACCTATTTACACCAGTTTTTTTTTTCCATTAGAATTTTCACCAACCATTAAACTGAAACTGCATTTCATGATTTATAATGTTCTCTTCATAATGAAATTCTCTTTTTGAGTTTATGAGTAGACTAGAGTAATACACTATATACAATAATGGCTGCAATTATTGAGAATTTATAATGCATCATTTTATATAATCTTGTAAGGTAATAATACCACATGAAACCAAAGCTCTAAAGTAGAAGGTTGCCATTAAATCATTTGAATCTCAGTCTTCCAGGCTCCAAAACAGATACTCTTAACCAATGTGCTATGTTCATTCTTTTCTGTATGGTGTAAGTTTAGGGAAACAGAATAGAAGGAAATATCAGTCTTTATGAGAATGAGGTAGTAGATTGAAAAATGATATTAGAATTGTCATTTATTTTTAATATAAATTTATTTATTATAATTAGAGGTTGATTACTTTACAATATTGTATTTGTTTTGCCATACATCAACATGAATCCACCACAGGTATACACGTGTTCCCCATCCTGAATCCCCTCCCTCCTCCCTCCCCATACTATCCCTCTGGGTCATCTCAGTGCACCAGCCCCTAGCATCCAGTATCATGCATTGAACCAGGACTGACGATTCATTTCATATATGATATTAAACATGTTTCAATGCCATTCTCCCAAATCATCCCACCCTCATCCTCTCCCACAGAATTCAAAAGACTGCTCTATATATAAAAGACTGTTCTGATGTGTATCTGTGTCTCTTTTGCTGTCTTGCATACAGGGTTATCATTACCATCTTTCTAAATTCCATATATATGCCTTAGTATACTGTATTGGTGTTTTTCTTTTTGGGTTATCTCACTCTGTATGCTGGAAAAGGAAATGGCAATCCACTCCAGTACTATTGCCTGAAAAATCCCATGGACAGAGGAGCCTGGTAGGCTACAGTCCATGGGGTTGCAAAGAGTTAGAGACGACTGAGCGACTTCAATTTCACTTTCAATCTGTATAATAGGCTCCAGTTTCTTCTACCTCTTTAGAACTGATTCAAATGTATTCTTTTTAATAGCTGAGTAATACTCTATTGTGTATATGTACCACAGCTTTCTTATCCATTCATCTGCTGATGGACATCTAGGTTGCTTCCATGTCCTGGCTATTATAAACAGTGCTGTGATGAATATTGGGGTACACGTGTGTCTTTCAATTCTGGTTTCCTCAGTGTGTATGCCCATCAGTGGGATTGCTGGGTCATAAGGCAGTTCTATGTCCAGGTTTTTAAGGAATCTCCACACTGTTCTCCAGAGTGGCTGTAGTAGTTTGCATTCCCACCAACAGTGTAAGAGGGTTCCCTTTTCTCCACACCCTCTCCAGCATTTATTGCTTGTAGACTTTTGGATCACAGCCATTCTGACTGGCGTGAGATGGTACCTCGTTGTGTTTTTGATTTTCATTTCTCTGATAATGAGTGATGTTGAGCATCTTTTCATGTGTTTGTTAGCCATCTATATGTCTTCTTTGGAGAAATGTCTGTTTAGTTCTTTGGCCCATTTTTGGATTAGGTCATTTATTTTTCTGGACTTGAGCTGCAGGAGTTGCTTGTATATTTTTGAGATTAGTTGTTTGTCAGTTGCTTCATTTGTTACTATTTTCTCCCGTTCTGAAGGCTGTCTTTTTACCTTGGTTATAGTTTCCTTTGTTGTGCAGAAGCTTTTAAGTTTAATTAGGTCCAATTTGTTTATTTTTGCTTTTATTTCCAATATTCTGGGAGGTGGGTCATAGAGGATCCTGCTGTGATGTATGTTGGAGAGTGTTTTCCCTATGTTCTCCTCTAGGAGTTTTATAGTTTCTGGTCTTACATTTAGATCTTTAATCCATTTTGAGTTTATTTTTGTGTATGGTATTAGAAAGTGATCTAGTTTCATTCTTTTACAAGTGGTTGACCAGTTTTCCTAGCACCACTTGTTAAAGAGATTGTCTTTTCTCCATTGTATATTCTTGTCTCCTTTGTCAAAGATATGGTGTCCATAGGTGTGCTGATTTATCTCTGGGCTTTCCATTTTGTTCCATTGATCTATATCTCTGTCTTTGTGCCAGTACCATACTGTCTTGATGACTGTGGCTTTGTAGTAGAGCCTGAAGTCAGGCAGGTTGATTCCTCCAGTTCCATTCTTCTTTCTCAAGATTACTTTGGCTATTCAAGGTTTTTTTGTATTTCCATACAAGTTGTGAAATTATTTGTTCTAGCTCTGTGAAAAGTACCGTTGGTAGCTTGATAGGGATTGCATTGAATCTGTAGATTGCTTTGGTAGCATACTTATTTTCACTATATTGATTCTGTTGATCCATGAACATATTCTATTTCTCAATCTATTAGTGTCCTTTTAGATTTCTTTCAGCAGTATTTTATAGTTTTCTATATATAGGTCTTTAATTTATTTAGGTAGATATTTTCCTAAGTTTTTTATACTTTTCATTGCAATGGTGAATGGAATTGTTTCCTTAATTTCTCTTTCTATTTTCTCCTTATTAGTGTATAGGAATGCAAGGGATTTCTGTGTGTTGATTTTATATCCTGCAACTTTACTATATTCATTGATTAGCTCTAGTCATTTTCTGGTGGAGTCTTTAGGGTTTTCTATGTAGAGGATCATGTCATCTGCAAACAGTGAGAGTTTTGCTTCTTCTTTTCCAATTTGGATTCCTTTTATTTCTTTTTCTGCTCCGATTGCTGTGGCCAAAACTTCCAATACTATGTTGAATAGTAGTGGTGAAAGTGGGCACCCTTGTTTTGTTCCTGACTGTAGGGGAAATGCTTTCAATTTTTCACCATTGAGGATAATGTTTGCTGTGGGTTTGTCATATATAGCTTTTATTATATTGAGGTATGTTCCTTCTAGTCCTGCTTTCTGGAGAATTTTTATCATAAATAGATGTTTAATTTTGTCACAGGCTTTCTCTGCATCTATTGAGATAATCATATGGCTATTTTTCAATTTGTTACTGTGGTGTATTACATTGACTGATTTGAGGATATTGAAGAATCCTTGCATCCCTGGGATGAAGCCCACTTGGTCATGGTGTATGATCTTTTTAATGTGTTGTTGGATTCTGATTGCTAGAATTTTGTTAAGGATTTTTGCATCTGTGTTGCTCAGTGATATTGACCTGTAGTTTTCTTTTTTTGTGGCATCTTTGTCAGGTTTAGAATGAGTTTGGAAGTTTACCTTCTTCTGCAATTTTCTGGAAGAGTTTGTGTAGGAAAGGTGTTAGCTCTTCCCTAAATTTTTGGTAGAATTCAGCTGTGAAGGCCTCTGGCCCTGGGCTTTTGTTTGCTGGAAGATTTCTGATTACAGTTTCAATTTCCGTGCTTGTGATGGGTCTGTAAAGATTTTCTATTTCTTCCTGGTTCTGTTTTGGAACGTTGTACTTTTCTAAGAATTTGTCCATTTCTTCCACGTTGTCATTTTATTGGCATAAAATTGCTGATAGTAGTCTCTTATGTTCCTTTTTATTTCTGTGTTGTCTGTTGTGATCTCTCCATTTTCATTTCTAATTTTATTGATTTGATTTTTCTCCCTTTGTTTCTTGATGAGTCTGGCTAATTGTTTGTCAATTTTATTTATCCTTTCAAAGAACCAGCTTTTGGCTCTGTTGATTTTTGCTATGGTCTTTGTTTCTTTTGCATTTATTTCTGCCCAAATTTTTAAGGTTTCTTTCCTTCTACTTACCCTGGGGTTCTTCATTTCTTCCTTTTCTAGTTGCTTTAAGTGTGGAGTTAGGTTATTTATTTGACTTTTTTCTTGTTTCTTGAGGTATGCCTGTATTGCTATAAGCTTTCCCCTTAACACTGCTTTTATAGTGTCCCACAGGTTTTGGGTCGTTGTGTTTTCATTTTCATTCATTCATTTCTAGGCATATTTTGATTTCTTTTTTATTTTCTTCTGTGATTTATTGCTTATTCAGAAGCGTGTTGTTCAGCCTCCATATGTTGGAATTTTTAATAATTTTTCTCCTGTAATTGAGATCTAATCTTACTGCATTGTTGTCAGAAAAGATGCTTGGAATGATTTCAATTTTTTTGAATTTACCAAGGCCAGATGTATGGCCCAGGATGTGTTCTATCCTAGAGAAAGTTCCGTGTACGCTTGAGAAAGAGGTGAAATTCATTGTTTTGGGGTGAAATGTCCTATAGATATCAATTAGGTCTAACTAGTCTATTGTATCATTTAAAGTTTGTTTTTCCTTGTTAATTTTCTGTTTAGATGATCTATCTATAGGTGTGAGTGATATATTAAAGTCTCCCACTATTATTGTGTTATTGTTAATTTCCCATTTCATATTTGTTAGCATTTGTCTTACATATTGCACTGCTCCTATGTTGGATACATATATATTTATAATTATTATGTATTCTTCTTGGATTGATCCTTTGATCATTATGTAGTGGCCTTCTTTGTCTCTTTTCACAGCCTTTGTTTTAAAGTCTATTTTATCTGATATGAGTATTGCTACTCCTGCTTTCTTTTGGTCTCTATTTTCATGGAAAATATTTTTCAAGCCCTTTACTTTGAGTCTGTATGTGTCCCCTGTTTTGAGGTGGGTCTCTTGTAGACAACATATATAGGGGTCTTGTTTTTGTACCCATTCAGCCAGCCTTTGTCTTTTCCTTGGGGCATTCAAACCATTTACTTTTAGGGTAATTATTGATAAGTATGATCCCATTGCCATTTAATTTATTGCTTTGGGTTCAAGTTTATACACCCTTTTTGTGTTTCTTGTCTAGGGAATATCCTTTAACATTTGTTGGAGAGCTGGTTTGGTGTTGCTGAATTCTCTCAGCTTTTGCTTGTCTGTAAAGCTTTTGATTTATCCTTCATATTTGAATGAGATCCTTGCTGGGTAAAGTAATCTGGGCTGTAGGTTTTCTTTCATCACTTTAAGTACGTCTTGCCATTCCCGCCTGGCCTGAAGAGTTTCTATAGAAAGATCAGCTCTTATCCTTATGGGAATCCCCTTGTATGTTTTTTGTTTTGTTTTGTTTTGTTTTTTCCCTTGCTGCTTTTAATATTTGTTCTTTGTGTTTGACTTTGTTGATTTGATTAATATGTGTCTTGGGGTGTTTTGCCTTGGGTTTATCCTGTTTGGGAATCTCTGGTTTTTTTGGACTTGGGTGATTATTTCCTTCCCCATTTTAGGGAAGTTTTCAACTATTATCTCCTCAAGTATTTTCTCATGGTCTTTCTTTTTGTCTTCTTCTTCTGGGACTGCTATGATTCGGATTTTTGGGTGTTTAACACTGTCTTGGAGGTCTCTGAGATTGTCCTCATTTCTTTTAATTCATTTTTCTTTTTTCCTCTCTGATTCATTTATTTCTACCATTCTATTTTCTACTTCAATAATCCTATCTTCTGCCTCTTTTATTCTACTATTTTTTGCCTCCAGAATGTTTTTGATCTCATTTATTGCATTATGCATTATATATTGACTCTCTTTTATTTCTTCTAGGTCCTTGTTAAATCTTTCTTGCATCTTGTCAATCCTTGTCTCCAGGCTATTTATCTGTGATTACATTTTGATTTCAAGAGTTTGGATCATTTTCATTATTATTATTCGGAAATCTTTATCAGGTAGATTCCCTATCTCTTCCTCTTTTGTTTGGTTTTATGGGCATTTCTCCTGTTCCTTTACCTGCTGGGTATTCCTCTGTCTCTTCATCTTGTTTATATTGATGAGATTGGGGTGTCCTTTCTGTATTCTGGCAGTTTGTGGAGTTCTCTTTATTGCGGAGTTTCCTCACTGTGGGTGGGTTTGTACAGGTGGCTTGTCAAGGTTTCTTGGTTAGTGAAGCTTGTGTCGGTGTTCTGGTGGGTGGAGCTGGATTTCTTCCCTCTGGAGTGCAATCAAGTGTCCAGTAATGAGTTATGTCAATGGTTTTGGAGTAACTTTGGGCAGCCTGTATATTGCAGCTCAGGGCTGTATTCCTGTGTTGCTGGAGAATTTGCATGGTATTTCTTGCTCTGGGCCTTGTTGGCCCTTGGGTGGTGCTTGGTTTCAGTGTAGGTATGGAGGCATGTGATGATCTCCTGTCAAGTAATGTTCCCTGGAGTCAGGAGTTCTCTGGTGTTCTCAGGGTTTGGACTTAAACCTCCTGCTTCTGGTTTTCAGTCCTATTTTTACAGTAGTCTCAAGACTTCTCCTTCTATACAGCACCAATGATAAAGTATCTAGGTTAAAGATGAAAAGTTTCACCACAGTGAGGGACACCCAGATTTGTTCACAGAGTTACATGGAGAAGAGAAAAGGGAGGAGGGAGGTGACCAGAATGAGATGAGGTGGAATCTATACAGGAGAGAGCAAGTTAGCCATTGATTGCTTCCTTATGTGCACTCCACAAATGGACTGCTCAGAGATGTTCACAGAGTTATACAGAGAAGAGGAGAGGGAGGAAGGAGACAGAGGTGGCCAGGAGGATAAAAGAGGGGAATGAAAAGGAAAGAGACAGATCCAGCCAGTAATCAGTTACCTAAGTGTTCTCCACTGTCTGGAACACACACAGATTCACAGAGTTGGGTAAAGAAGCGAAGGGGGAGGGAGGAAACCGAGGTGACCTGATGGAGAAAAAGGAGAGTCCATAGGAGAGAGCAGTCCAGCCAGTAATCTCACTCCCAAGTAAAAATGCGTACTGATGATTGGGTTCTTAAAGGTATGAAATTGATAACAAATACCAAAATGCAAAGATGAAAAATCTAGAGCAGAGTTTGTAATTTAAAATATACAATATTAAACAAAAGAAGAAAAAAAGACAGAGGGGGAAAAAAAGTCACAAAAATTTATATAAGAAGATATTTATATGAAGTTTGCTTTAAAAAAATAGGGTCTTTTTTTTGCAATGTAATAGTAGGTTATAAGAGTGAAAATTAAAGGGGTGATAGAGGACTTAAAAATTAAAAAAAAAGAATGATCGTAAAAATATATCTAGGACTTTCTCTGGTGTTGTTGTGGGTATTGTGGGGTCAGTTCATTTTTGGATAGTTCCTTGGTCTGGCTTATATTTCTCAAGATCTATAGACCCCTTTCTATGTAGTTGGTACTAACAACAGGGTTTTAATCTATTGCACCTGTCACTTCCAAGGTGGTTCCCTCTGTTTTAGCTTCTTCTCTTTGCTGATCTCTTCAATGTCTGATTTTTGCCCTGACACAAAGGGGGCGGTGGTAGACACTTTTTTTAGGCTCACTTGTTCAGTCGCACTGTGGGGAGGGAGGGACGCTGCAAACAAATAACACTGGTTTGTTCTTGCAGTGCCTCAGCCACACTGGGCCTGCCACCACTCACGGTGCATGTGCCCTCCCTGCCCACACTGCTCAGGCTCTAGGTTGCTCCGCCAGGAACCATCCGTGGCTGGCCCTGGGCTGCATGCACCTCCCAGGTCTAAGCCGCTCAGATTCAGGCACTCAGGTAGTCCTCAGAGGCACAGACTCATTTGGACCTGCGTTTTGTGCCCTTCCCAGGTCCAAGCAGCTCAGGTGATGAGGTGTTTGGTTAGTGCGGTCACTGCAACTTATTGCCTCCCCCTTCCCTGTCACTTGATTTTCTGGGTGTACAACTGGCCCACCTCTCAGACTGATGTTGACTGTCCAGAACTCCAAGAAGTCTTAGCAAAGAAGCCTGCTTGCAGTTTCGTAGATAATGCCTCTCTGGGGATGCGACTGCCCCCTTCTGGCACTGGCTGCCTGTCACTGGAGGGGGATGGTCTGCAGCCGGCTCTGTTCAGTCCTTTGTTCTGTGTGTGGGCCTGGAGGTGTCTTTGGGCTTTTCGAGTGGTAGCTATCCCACAGTCTGGTTTGCTAGCCCAAGTTAGTTCACTAAGATTGACCTCAGGGCATTCAGGCCAGATCCTTACTCTAAGCAATGCAGCCTGTGCCTCCCTGCCCAGCCCCTGCTTGCTAGTGGCAGGTGCAGGCATCTGCGCAGCTTCTCTGCTGGGGGAGTTACCGTTGGGCTTGTAATCTGTGGGTTTTAATTATTTATTTTTCCTCCCTGTTATGTTGCCCTCTGTGCTCCCAAGGCTCGCCACAGACTCAGCAGTGAGAGCGTTTCCTGGTGTTTGGAAACTTCTCTCTTTTTAAGACTCCCTTCACAGGACAGAGCTCTGTCCCTACCTCTTTTGTCTCCATTTTTTGTCTTTTATCTTTTTTCCTACCTCCTTTTGAAGACAATGGGCTGCTTTTCTGGGTGCCTGGTGTCCTCTGCTGGCATTCAGAAATTGTTTTGTGGAATTTACTCAGCGTTTAAATGTTCTTTTGATGAATTTGTTGGGGAGAAAGTGGTCTCCCCCTCCTATTCCTCTGCCATCTTAGGACTGCTCCCCCTGTCATTTGTTTTAATGGAATTTTTTGGCCCCAAGTCAAGGCTTTCAATCTCATTTTTAAAAATTATTTATTTCTTTGTTTTTGTATGCATTGGTCTTATTTGCAGTATGCAGGACCTTTGATGTGGCACACAGAATTGCCTCTAGTTGTGGCATGTGCACTCTCTAGCTGAGGTGCCCAGGCTCAGTAGCTGTGGCATGCAGACTTAGTTGCCCTGTGACTTGTGGGATCCTAGTTTCCCGAACAGGGATCTGTTTCTGGGCTCTCTATTCTGTTCCATTGATCTATTTGTCTGTTCTTTCACCAATACAACAGTGTCTTGTTTGCCATAACTTTATATTAAGTCTAGAAATCAAGCAATGTCAGCCTTCCAACTTTGTTCTTCAATATTATATTAACTACTCTGTATCTTTTGTCTCTATATAAACTATGGAATCAATTTTTGATATTAAAAAAACTTGCTGAAATTTTGATTGGAAATGCACTGAATCTACAAATTACATTGGAGAACTTACAGTTTGACTATGTCGAGTCTTCCCTATCCATGAACATTAACTATCTCTCGATTTATTTAGTTATCATATGATTTCTTTCAACAGATTTTTATAGTTTTCCTCATATAAATCTTGTACATATTTTGTTATATTTTCACCTGCATTGTGTTTTTAATTTCAAATTCCACTAATTCATTGCCAGAATATGAAAAGAAATTGATTTTTGTATATTAACCTTGTATCTTGAAACATTGCTATGATCATTTCTTACTTCCAGGAGATTTTTCCTCAGTTCTTTGAGATTTTTTACATAGATAATTATGTCATTTGTGAACTGAAACAGTTTTATTTCTTCCTTCCCAATCTGTGTATTTTTTATTTCTTCTCCTTGCCATATTGCATTGGATAGTAGTTCCAATACAGTGTTGGAAAAAAGTGATGAAAGTAACATCCTTGTCTTGCTCCGAATCTTAGTGGGAAAGATTTGAGTTTCTTATGATTAAGTAAGATGTCGACTTCATGTGTTTTTTTTTTTTTGGTAGATATTCTTTACAAAAATAGAAAAGTTACCTTCTATTGCTAGATTTCTGAGAGTTTTTAGAAAGAATGGGGATTGGATTTTGTGAAGTGTGTTCTCTGCATCTGCATTTTACCAAATGATGTGATTATTTGATATTTCTTCTATTACCTGTTGATGTGATGGATTACAAGCATACCTTGGAGATATCATAGGTTTAGTTCTAGAACAGTAAACTAAAGTGAATATTGTAATAAAGTGAGTCACATGATTTTTTTGATTTCCCACTGCCTATAAAATTGTGCTTATACACAATTAAGTGTGCAATAGCATTATGCCTAAAAACAATGTACATATCAATTAAAACATTGATAAAAAAGTTAATCATCATAAGAACTTATAGTGAGTCAATCTTTTTTTGCTGGTGGAGGGACTTGCCTTGATGTTTATCTTTTAAATTAACTTTTATTGGAGTATAGTTGCTTTACAATATCATGTACTGTTGTACAGTAAAGTGAATCAGTTATACGTATACATACATTGCCCTCTTTTTTTTTTGATTTCCTTCCCATTTAGGTCACAACAAAACATTGAGTAGAGTTACAAGATACAAGAAGAGTACAGTACTTATGATGAGTAGAGTACAGGATACAAGTTTAATATACAGTGTTTTCATCAGTTATCTATTTTATAATACATAGTAGAGTATATATGTCAATCTCAATCTTCCAATTCATCCCATCCCTCCTTTACCCCTTGGTATACATAAATTTGTTCTCTACATCTATTTATCTCTTTCTGGAAGTTCATCTGTACTATTCTTCTAGATTCCACATATATATGTGTTAATGCACATTTGTTTTTCCCTTTATCACTCACCTCACTTACTTCACTTTATATGACAGTCTCTACATCTATCCACATCCTGCAAATGGCACTATTTCATTTCTTTTTGTGGCTGAGTAATATCCCATTGCATATATATGTATCATATTTTCTTTATTCATTTCTCTGTTGATGGACATTTAGGTTGCTTCCATGCTTTGGCTACTGTAAATATTTCTGTAATGAATATTGTGGTGCATATATCATTTTAAATGATTTTCTCTGGCTATTTGTCTAGGAGTGGGATTGCTAGGTCATATTGTAATTCTAATTTTAGTTTACAAAGGAACCTCCATGCTCTTCTCCATAGTGACTTTTACAAGCAGCTCAATTTACATTCCCACCAACAGTATAGGAGGGTTCCCTTTTCTCTACATCCTCTCCATCATTTATTGTTTATAGATTTTCTGAAGTTGGCAATTGTAACTAGTATGAGGTGATACCTCATGGTAGTTTTGATTTGTGTCTCTTTAATACTTAGAGATGTATTATTGAAGAGAGGTTGAGTCTGTTTTCGTGCTCCTCTTGGCCATCTGTATGCTTTCTTTAGAGCAATATCTATTTAGGTATTCTGCTCATTTTTTTGATTGGGTTGGTTCTTTTATCGATATTGAGCTGAATAAACTGTAGATTTTGGAGATTAATCACTTACTGATCTCATCATTTGCAAATATTTTCTCCCATTTTGAGGGTGTCTTTTTATATTGTTTATGGTTTCTTTTGCTGTTTAAAAGCTTTTAAGAGGTCCCATTTGCTTGTTTGCTTTTATTTTCATCTCTCAGGAAGTGGGTCAAAAAACATATTGCTGAAATATATGTCAAAGAGTGTTTTGCCTATGTTTTACTGTATAAGTTTTATAGAGTCTGGCCTTATATTGATATTTATAATCCATTTTGAGTTTATTTTTGTCTATGATGTTATAGAGTGCTCAAATTTTATTCTTTTTATCCAGTTCTTTTAAATTTTATTCTTTTTATCCAGTTCTCCAAGTACCACCTATTGAAGAGACATTTTGCTCTCCATTGTATAGTATTGCCTCTGTCATAGTTTAAATGATCACTGGTGTGCAGACCTATCTCTGGACTTTCCATCCTGTTCCATTGATCTATTTTTCAGTATTTGTGCCAGGATCATACTGTCTTAATTACTTTAGCTTTGCAGCATGGTCAGAAGTCAGACAGTCTGACTCATCCAGTTCCATTTTTCTTTTTCAAGATTGCTGTGGCTGTTTGGGGTCTTTTGTGTTTTCATACAAGTTGTAAAATATTTTGTTCTAATTCTGTGACAAATGATGTTGGTAATTTGATAGGGATTGTGTTGTATCTGTAGAATCAGCTCAGTTCAGTTGCTCGATCGTGTCCAAATCTTTGTGACCCCATGACTGCAGTACACTAGGCTTCCCTGTCCATCACGAACTCCCAGAGCCTACTCAAACTCATGTCCATCACTTCGGTGATGCCATTCAGCCATATTGACCTCTGTTGTCCGCTTCTCTTGCCTTCAATCTTTCCCAGCATCAGGGTTTTTTCCAATGAGTCAGTTCTTTACATCAGGTAGCCAAAGTACGGGAGTTTCAGCTTTAGCATCAGTCCTCCTTATGAATATTAGTATAGTAATATACTAGAGTATAGTCATTTTCACACATGACTATGTAGTATAGTCATTTTTCACAATATTGTTTCTTCCAATAAAAGAAGGTTGTATGTCTTTCCATCTCTTTGTCTCATCATTGATTTCTTTCATCAGTATCTTATAGTTTTCTGAGTACAGGTCTTTTGTCTCCTTGAAAGTGAAAGTGAGTATAGGTCTTTTGTCTCCTTAGGTAGGTTTATTCCTAGCTATTTTATTATTATTGTTGTGATGGTAAATGGGATTGTGTCTTTAATTACCCTTTCTGATTTTTCATTGTTAGTGTAGAGGAATGCAGGAGATTTCTGTGTACTAATATTGTATCCTAAAACTTTACCAAATTCATTGATAACCTTTAGTAGTTTTCTGGTGACTTCTACAATTTTCTATATATACAGTGTCATCTGTGAACAGTGAGAGTTTTGCTTCTTCTTTTCCAATTTAAGTTCCTTTCATTTCTTTTTCTTCTTGGTCATGCCTAGGATTTCCTAAAATCATGCTGAATAATAGTAGCGAGAGTTCATATCTTTATTTTGTTCCTTATTTTAAGGGAAATATTTTCAGTTTTGCACCACTGAGAATGATGTTTGCTGTACACTTGTTGTATATGGCCTTTATTATGTTAAGGTAGGTTCCATCTATGCCTACCTTTTGGAGTTTTTGTCATAAATATGTGCTGAATTTTGTCAAAAGATTTCTGTATCTATTGAGATGATCGTATGATTTTTATTCTTCAATTTGTCAATGTGGTGTACCACATTGATTGATTTGTATATATTGAAGAATCCTTGCATCATTGGGATAAAACTCACTTGATCATGGTGTCTGATGGTTTTAATGTGCTGTTGGATTCTGTTTGCCAGTATTTTGTTGAGGATTTTTGCATCTATGTTCATCAGTGATATTGTCCTGTACTTTTCTTTTTTTATGATGTCATTGTCTGGTTTTGGTAACAAGGAGATGATGATAGAATGCATTAAGTTTTCCTTCATCTGAAATGTTTGCAATAGCTTCAGGGTGATAAGTGTTAGCTCTGTCTAAATGTTTTTCAGAATTCACATGTTTTTCTTCTTTCTCTAAATGCTTTTAGTTGTAAGGTTAGGTTGTGTTTTTGAGAGTTTTCTTCTTTCTTGAAGTAGGATTGTATTACTACAAACTTCCCTCTTAGAACTGCTTATGCCATATCTCGTGCATTTTGCATCGTCTTGTTTTTGTTGTCATTTGTTACTAGGTATTTTTTACTTCCTCTTTGATTTCTTCAGTCATCCATTGGTTATTTAGTAGGATATTTTTTAACCTCCATGTGTTTGTGATTTTTACAGCTTTTTTTTTTTCCTTTGATTGATTTCTAATCTCATTGAAATTGTGTTTGGAAAAGGTGCTTGATATAATTTCAATTTTCTAAATTTATTGAAGCTTGATTTGTGACTCAAATGTTATCTGTCTTGGAGAATGTTCCATGTGCACTTGAAAAAGCATATTCAGTTGCTTAGAAATGGAATGTTTTATATCAATTGCCTATCTTACCTAATGTGTCATTTAAAGCTTATGCTTTCTTGTTAATTTTCCATCTGGACGATGCATCCATTGATGAATGTGGGTGTTAAAGTTCCCCATTGTCATCGCATTACTATTGATTTCTACATTTATGGTTGTTAATATTTGCTTTACATATTGAGGTGCTCCAATGTTTTCTAAATTTTTATTAATTATTTTTATTGTGTAAAAATGATTTTGTATTTGTAAAAGTATGAATAAAAATGAAAGATAAAAATTTTGTATTTTAAAAATAGTTGTGTATTTTTTATTAGCAATTGTTAATATATCTTCTTGGATTGAAACTTTGATCATTATGTAATGTCCTTCCTAGTCTCTCATGAAAGTGTTTGTTTTAATGTCTATTTTGTTTAATATGAGTATTGCTATTCCAACTTTCTTTTTATTTCCATTTGTGTGGTCTCTTTTTCTTCCCCTTTCTTTTTGTCTGTATGTATTCCAAGGTCAGAAGTGGTTCTCTTGTACACAGCATATATATGGGTCTTGGCTTTGTATCCATTCAAGCAGTCTGTGTTTTTCCATTTGGAGCATTTAGTCCATTCACATTTAAGGTAATTATCGATATGTACATTCCTATTGTCATTTTCTTAATTTGTTTTTATAGGTGTTTTTTCTTCCCTTCCTCTTATTTTTTCCTCTACTGTTTATCACCTAGAAAAGTTCCTCTAGCAATTGTCTCATGTGAGTTTGAGATGAAAGTTTATTCTGCTGATGTTGGGTGTAACAGTCTATCAGTTCAGTTCAATCACTCAGTCATGTCCGACTCTTTGTGACCCCACGAATCGCAGCACGCCAGGCCTCCCTGTCCATCACCATACTCCTGGAGTTCACTCAGACTCACGTCCATCGAGTCAGTGATGCCATCCAGCCATCTCATCCACGGTCGTCCCCTTCTCCTCCTGCCCCCAATCCCTCCCAGCATTAGAGTCTTTTCCAATGAGTCAACTCTTCGCATGAGGTGGCCAAAGGACTGGAGTTTCAGCTTTAGCATCATTCCTTCCAAAGAAAACCCAGGGCTGATCTCCTTCAGAATGGACTTGTTGGATCTCCTTGAAGTCCAAGGGATTCTCAAGAGTCTTCTCTAACACCACAGTTCAAAAGCATCAATTCTTCAGTGCTCAGCCTTCTTCACAGTCCAGCTCTCACATCCATACATGACCACAGGAAAAACAATAGCCTTGACTAGAGGGACCTTAGTCGGCAAAGTAATGTCTCTGCTTTTGAATATACTATCTAGGTTGGTCATAACTTTTCTTCCAAGAAGTAAGCGTCTTTTAATTTCATGGCTGCAGTCTCCATCTGCAGTGATTTTGGAGCCCCCCAAAATAAAGTCTGGCACTATTTCTACTGTTTCCCATCTATTTCCCATGAAGTGATGGGACTGGATGCCATGCTCTTCGTTTTCTGAATGTTGAGCTTTAAGCCAACTTTTCCCTCTCCACTTTCACTTTCATCAAGAGACTTTTTAGTTCCTCTTCACTTTGTGCCATAAGGATGGTGTCATCTGCATATCTGAGGTTATTGATATTTCTTCCAGCAATCTTGATTCCAGCTTGTGTTTCTTCCAGTCCAGCATTTCTCATGATGTACTCTGCATATAAGTTAAATAAGCAGGGTGACAATATACAGCCTTGACGTACTCCTTTTCCTATTTGGGACCAGTCTGTCCTTCCATGTCCGGTTCTAACTGCTGCTTCCTGACCTGCATACAGATTTCTCAAGAGGCAGGTCATGTGGTCTGGTATTCCCATCTCTTTCAGAATTTTCCACAGTTTATTGTGATCCACACAGTCAAAGGCTTTGGTTGTACTTTTTGATATAGTCAATAAAGCAGAAATAGATGTTTATCTGGAATTCTTTTGCTTTTTCCATGATCCAGTGGATGTTGGCAATTTGATCTCTGGTTCCTCTGCGTTTTCTAAAACCAGTCTATAGATGATAATTATATTCAGTTGATCGATGCTACTGTGTAAATCAACTATGTTCCTACTGAGTTTCAGCTTTCTGGATCAGTTCATATCTGTTAGAGGACCACTGAAGTCTTTAACTACAACAGTGAATTTTTCTACTTCTCCTTGAAGTTTTATCAGCTTTTTTTTTCTGCATATTTTGATGCTCTGTTTTTAGATGCATATTTCTGTAGATGCATATATCTGGGTCTTCTTTGTAGCCCACTCTCACAGTCTGTTTTTTAATTAGTGTGTTAGACCCTTAACATTAAAATGATTATTGACATATCTTTATCAATATTTACCATGTTTAATATTATTTTCTGTTTGTTCCCTTTGTTCTTTATTTTTATTTTTCATGCTTTCTCTGCTTTTTGTGAGTTTTAATTGAAAATTTTGTGTAATTCTATTTACTTTCTTTTACAACATATAAGTTGTACTTTTTTTTTCACTTAAAAAAATCCTAATTCTGTCCCCATTTTCTGCAACATTGTTATTATTCATTTATTTATGCATAAATGTATGTAAATATATAAATACACATAAGCATAGAAAGCTGAATATGTTTTCATTGTTATTATTTTGCACAAGCTATTATCCATTAGACCGAGTAAGAATAAGAAAAAAGATTTTCCTCTATTCCTTCTCCAGTTTCCTTTCTTTCTTTATATAAATCCAAGTTTCTGACATATATCATTTTATTCTCTCTGAAGTATTTAGCCTCCAATTAAAATAAATACATTTATATTACAAAAAATGAAAAAGAAGATTTCTTGCAAAACATGTGTACAAACAATAGATTCTCTCAATTTTTACTTGTGCAAGAAATTATTTCTTCTTCACTTTTCAAGAATAATGTTGCAAAATACAGAATTTTTGGTTCATGTATGTGTTTCCTCTCAACACTTTAGGTATTTTTCTCTACACTTTAAAGAAAAAAAATTTGCTGCTATATAGGTAAGATGTTTTATTCCTCTGGTTTCTTTCTAGATTTTTCTTTATATTTCATTTTCTGAATTTTGAATAGTCTATGCCTGGTTGTAGGTTTTTTAGCATGAATCCTCCTTGGTATTCTCTGGGCTTCATGGATTTTTGAATAAATGTGTGACATTGATGCTCATTCACTATTCTTATTTATTCATTCTTCATTATTTTTTTAAAAACCTGTTATTTTCTATATTATCTTTCTTTTATTCCTGTTATATATGTGATATATTTTTTGTGTTTGTCTTACATTTCCTGGACAATCTATTCCATTTTTTTTCAGTCTTTGTGCCTTTGCTTTTTAGTTTTAGAAGTTTCTGCAGCAAAAAATGTCTGCCAAATTAAGAGATTTTTTTCCCTCAACTATGCCCATTATTAATTAGCCCACTAAAGGCATATTTCATTTCTATTTTTTGTCTCTATAGTTTTGACTGTTTCTTTGAATTTTGATCCTTCTGCTTACACTGTTTATCTGTATTTGCATTGTTGTCTACTGTTTTTCTTTAGTCTCCTTATCAAAATAATGGTAATAGTTTTCAGTCTGATAATTCCAACATCCCTGCCACATCTGAGCTTGGTTCTGATGCCTGTTCTCTCTTTTCAAACTGTGTTTGTGGCCTTTTAGTATGTGTTTTAGTTTGTTGAAAGCCAGATATGATATACTAGGGTTAAGGCATTGTGGCAAATGGGTTTTTGGTGGTAGAGTGGTAAGGTATAGGGCGGGGGAAGCAGTCTTTAAATCTATGATTAGGTCTTTCAGTGAGCCTGTGTCTCAGGGCTATGCATCTCACAAATACTTCTCAGTTTCTCGCCTTCTTAGGTGGGACAGGATAACTAGCATGGACAGAAGTTGAAGACTTTGTGTGTGTTTGTGTGTGTGTGAGTGTGTGTGTAAGGCTAGAGAGGACCTGAGCTCCTCCGAGGTCAGCTGGGCTCCTAATAGCTTAGGCTTTGGTAGAATAGTTTATCCTGAGGGCAGGTTTTGTTTAAAATAACAGAATGCTCTGGTGTATTTCAAAATGATTATTGTTCCCTTCCCCACTGTAAAAAAACACAAAAGGAATTTCACTCTTCTTCTATATTCACTGTGAGAACCTGGTATACCTTCTAGAATTAAAGCATGGGAACCCTTTGTAACTTCCCTTCCGGAGTTTTAAAATTTTAGACATGTTCACACTGATCCTCTAGGAATTTGTCAATTGAAGTTTAAGTTTTCATACCCTGTACTTGCCCCAGGAAAGTTTTCTGCTTGTGAATTTTTGCTCCAGAAGCTTGTGATAATCTATATTCCAAGTCTAGAAAAGAGAACATAGTTAATGAAGAGTAGAATATAGTGTATATTGAAGGTGATGGTAGAGTGTAAATCTGGAGAAGGGAGTCATTTAACTATTTACTTCAATAAATATTGATAAAAAAATTGCTATTTTCCAGCCACAATGCTAAGAATAAAGGAATTCCCCTGAAGGGGCTCACTATATAATGTGAAGACTGTAAAGACCAAAAATAATTTCAGTATAGCAAATAAAATACAGTGATAGAGGCATGGTGTGATATGGGACATTGAGGCAGGCTTCTTAGTACAATTTAATATCCTGGAGAAAATAACATCTGAATTGCAACTTGAAGGATGAGTAAAAATTATCTAGAGGAGAAATGTAGGTATAGCTTTCTGGAGACAGCTAGAACTATGATCATAGCGCAGAGATGAGGAATACCATGTTTTATGAAAGCAATCACAAATATTTTGGTGCTATTAAAGCATGAAAGTAGAGGAAGAAAGTGGAAAAGAGAGTGGATAGGTACATATGATTGAAGCAAAGATCAGCATTTTTCATGTTTGAATTTTATTCTCTTTGTAGTTGAGAGTCAATGTGTTTTATACAGGGATTGACATTATCTAGTTGATATTTCAGAAAGATAACTTTAGCAAGCACTATGTTGAATGGTTTGGATGATGATGAGAACAGATATAGGAAGAACTGTTAGGAGGCGATCACACTGGTTCCAGGGAGAGATGCTGAGGCCACAAACTGATACAGTGAAAACAGAGAAGAGAAACATATGAGAAAAGGATAGGAAATGAAATTATTTGAATTTGGTAATATGTTAGATATACAATGTAAGGGAGAAATGTCAGGAATAACTCCCAGGTTTCTAGCATGTGTGAAATGGTGGTACTGTTAGAAAATCAGGATTACAGTAAGAAAATAAGAGTAATATATACAATTCTATACAAGTTGAGTAGAAGAATGGAGTTTATAAACATTGTATATGTTTCCAGAAATGAATATATTTTTAATGATTTTGCTCTCTGGCTATAAATGTTTCCATTTTAGTCTTGATACTTTTAAGGGGAACATTTGAGTACATTTAGATCCTGGTGGCTCAGAAAGTAAATAATCCACCTGCAATGCAGGAGACCTGGGTTCGATACTTGGGTTGGGAAGACCCCTGGGGGCAGTATAGCAACCCACTCCAGTATTCTTGCCTGGAGAATCTCCATGGATAGAGGAGCCTGACAGGCTATAGTCCATGGCGTTGCAAAGAGTTGGACACAATTGAGTGACTAAGCACAGCACAACACAGGCTTCTTTTTGGTCCACATGGAAGATTGGGACAGTGTGTGTGTGTGTGTACAAAAGTATGTTCACATGCTTGCAGAACCAGCATATATTAAAAAAGCCTAAGCCCTGCATTGATCTAGGAGTTGTATTTAGTGAAATTGCAAATACAGTCTTGGACATGCCATACATATCATACTACTTACTTTAAAAAATCAAATTAATGTTAATTTTGAGGCCCCATAGTAATCAACTGGTATTTCAATCTCAGTCACTGTATGCTGCATGAATACATCTGTGTGTGTGTGTGTGTGTGTGTGTGTGTGTGTGTTCCCCCTTTTTAGAATCTCATAGAAATCTGGAGGTTATACATGGTTTCTAGAAATCTTGTCTTTGCTGCAACATCAATGTTATTGACTTGTTCATTGTCTGAATCTACATGATACCTTAAAGACCCATTGCACTTGTGTCAAGGTTTGGAATGATATCTGGCAAGTCTGGAAGCTGTCCTGTCTATGGTCCAGCTTCCCTGGATGGCTACATCACAATCACACTCTCAGAAGATCACGGCATCTTTCTAAGGCATCCAATTTAGGGCATAGATCCTCTGCTGTTTGTGGAACTCCAAGCCATAATCCTTTTCTGGTCCCGGGAATTTTATTCTCTTTCGTTGCTTATGCTTCTTTCTCCTGAAATTTATACATTTTATTCTTTGTTTCCAAGCCTATTGACCTCAGGTTACTTAGACTCCTGGAAAACAAAAAGTAGGAATATTATATTTCCTGAAAACAAATTCAGCATTAAACACCGAGGGCAGTTTCAATCCTCCCCTGAGATAAGGAACACAAAGGAAGGGAAAAATAGAGCAAGAGTGAAATACATATGTCTTCTCCTGGATTATCTTCAAAGCTGAGGCTGATTCAAAAGCTTTTTTTATGCAGTTAGTTTATTTGGGAATTGATCTTAGACAATGGGGATGAGGAACCAGAGAGAGTAAAACAGGGAAGGAGAAAAATCCAATTATGTGTTGTTAAGTTGGCTACTGCTGTAGATAGTTGATATCACTCTAGATAGACCATTCTGAGGAGATATATAGTGTGTGCCTCAAAATGACCACTGATTTAACAGGTGTTGTCTTTCCATTGACTCCTGGCCCTAATTTAGTTGAGGATTATTTTATTGAGAGGAGGTACTGTCAGCATGAAGTGGGATTAAAGCTTGCAGACCACTTTTTGTCATTGTATGGTTGAAATAAAATCTGAGGGTGAGATGCTGTAAGGTAGTATTCAAGATGTGTCTTATAAAGTCCACTCTTTGCATTCACTGTTTCTCATTTTATCCATTAAGTATTTTCCCATTAAGCTGAGATCAACTGCTTTCTCTAAAAATGACAATACATGGGGGAGATTAATGGGACATGTTACTACTGTTCCTACCATTTCAACTGGTCCCAAGTCTGTATTGATATTTACTGTCTCACACCTCCACCTGCAGTTTACTTTTCCCTCGTTGCTGCTGCTGCTGCTGCTAAGTTGCTTCAGTCGTGTCCGACTCTGTGCGACCCCATAGACAGCAGCCCACCAGCCTCCCCTGTCCCTGGGATTCTCCAGCCAAGAACACTGGAGTAGGTTGCCACTTGCTTCTCCTATGCATGAAAGGGAAAAGTGAAAGTGAAGTCACTCAGTCATGTCTGACTCTTAGCGACCCCATGGACTGCAGCCCACCAGGCTCCTCCATCCATGGGATTTTCCAGGCAAGAGTACTGGAGTGGGTTGCCGTTGCCTTCTCCGTTTTCCTTGCTAACGACCAGTATATTAGTTGGCATAGATTGTTTTTCTGGTGGGATTATCTAAACTTTCAACCTTAAGAGGTCTGAGTCCTTAGTTGACTTGCCCTTGCCTGGGCACAGTAATTATAATAACCTATCAGTCATCATTATGAGGTGTGGAAACCCAAAGAGATATTCTAGTAAAATTCCATGAGTTCTAGAAATTTCTCCTTATTTCAATTATATAAGAGTAAACTTAAGCTTTCATAGTAACGAGAGAGTCATTTCTTAGGCAGGTTAATAAGAAGTCTAGGGGTCCCCAAGGAGAGAGGAGTCTGGAATTCTCAAGGAGGGAGAAAGGACAAACCTTTTTTTCCCCTCTACATTCCTTAGGATTATATAACAATAATGTATCCTGCTTGGGGACAGTCTCTGAGAAAAACCTTCTGGCTAATCCTGTTATCTTGAAATGTAAATTATGGGAGTAGGTCTAGTGAGGTCTTTACAACTTCCAGACATTCTTTTGATTCATTGTAATAACTAATTAGAGAGTATATAACTCCATTGCTAACACTAGCAAGGGGGTGCTCTTTCTGCCTCCTTCTGATGCCTATGTCAGAAACTTTCTCTATCTCCTTTATACTTTAATAAAACTTTATTACATGAAGCTCTGAGCAATCAAGCCTCATCTCTGGCCCCAGATTGAATTATTCTCTTCTGGAGGCCAAGAATTCTGGGTCTTTTCATGTGTCAGCAACAACCTTTCAGTAATAAGGTCAATTCGTACCATAAAATCAACTTTTTTCTTTGTTTGCTAGTCTACTTTTATGAGAATACATTATTGACCAGATAAGAGTTATTCCATGTTCAATGGCACCCTATACTCTCCCCTTTTCTTAGAAGCATTGTCCCCCAACAAAAACCAGGGCTTTGAACCTGGAAGAGCCTAAGAATTTAGGAATAGAAAGTCATAGCCCACAAGTGTTGGAGAGAGGAGTCAATCCTAATGTTCACTGGACCAATTCATTCTAAGTATTGAGGATAAGACCATATATTAGCTATATTTGAAGAAAGTAGGGAAAACCACTAGACCTTTCATGTATGACCTAAATTAAATCCCTTATGATAATACAGTGGAAGTGACAAATAGATTCAAGTGATTAGAACTGATAGACAGAGTGCCTGAAGAACTATGAGTGGAGGTTCATGACATTGTACAGGAGGCAGTGATCAAGACCATCCCCAAGAAAAAGAAATGCAAAAAAGGCAGAATGGTTCTCTGAGGAGGCCCTACAAAGAGCTGAGAAAAGAAAAGACACAAAGGGCAAAGGAGAGAAGGAAAGATATACCAATTTGAATGCAGAGTTCCAAAGAATAGCAAGGAGAGATAAGAAAGCCTTCCTCAGTGATCAATGCAAAGAAATAGAGGAAAATAACAGAATGGAAAAGACTAGAGATCTTTTGAAGAAAATTAGAGATATCAAGGGAACATTTCAAGCAAAGATGGGTACAATAAAGGACAGAAATTGTATGGATCTAACAGAAGCAGAAGATATTAAGAATAGGTGACAAGAATACACAGAAGAACTATACAAAAAAAAAGATCTTCATGACCCAGATAATCACGACAGTATGATCACTGACCTAGAGCCAGACATCCCAGAATGGGAAGGCAAGTGGCCCTTAGTAAGCACCACTAAGAACAAAGCTATTGGAGGTGATGAAACTTCAGTTGAGCTCTTTCAAATCCTGAAAGATGATGCTGTCAAAGTGCTGCACTCAATATGCCAACACATTTGGAAAACTCAGCAGTGGCCACAGGACTGGAAAAGGTCAGTGTTCATTCCAACCTGAAACAAAGGCAATGCCAAAGGATGCTCAAACTACCGCACAATTGCACTCGTCTCACCGAGTAATGCTCAAAATCTTCCAAGCCAGGCTTGAACAGTCTGTGAACTGTGAACTTCCAGATGTTCAAGTTGGTTTTAGAAAAGGCAGAGGAATGAGAGATCAAATTGTCAACATCCGTTGGATCATCAAAAAAGCAAGAGAGCTCCAGAAAAGCATCTATCTCTGCTTTATTGACTATGCTAAAGCCTTTGATTGTATGGATCACAACAAACGTGGAAAATTTTTAAAGTGATGGGAATAGTAGACCACCTTACCTCCCTCCTGAGAAATCTGTATGCAGGTCAAGAAGCAACAATTAGAACTGAACATGGAATGGCAGACTGGTTTCAAATCAGGAAAGCAGTACATCAAGGCTGTATATTGTCACTCTGCTTATTTAACTTACATGCAGAGTACATCATGAAAAATACTGGGCTGGATGAAGCACAAGCTGGAATCAAGATTGCTGGGAGAACTATCAATAACCTCAGATATGCAGATGACACCACACTTATGGCAAAAAGTGAAGAACAAAGTCTCTTGAGGAAAGTGAAAGAGGAAAGTTGGCTTAAAACTCAACATTCAGAAAACTAAGATCATGGCATCCAGTCCGATCACTTCATGGCAAATAGATGGGGAAACAATGGCAACAGTGATAGACTGTCTTTTGGGCACCACTATCACTACAGATGGTGACTGCAGCCATGAATTTAAAAGATCCTTGCTTCTCTGAAGAAAAGTTATGACCAACCTAGACAGCATGTTAAAAAGCAGAGACATTACTTTGGCAACAAACCTCCATCTAGTCAAGGCTATGGTTTTTCCAGTAGTCATGTATGGATGTGAGAGTTGGACTATAAAGAAAGCTGAGTGCTGAAGAATTGATGCTTTTGAACTGTGATGTTGGAGAAGACTCATGAGAGTCCCTTGGACTGCAAGGAGATCCAACCAGACCATCCAAAAGAAATCAGTCCTGAATATTCATTGGAAGGACTGATGCTGAAGCTGAAACTCTAATACTTTGGCCACCTGATGCAAAGAACTGACTCATCTGAAAAGACCCTGATGCTGGTAAAGATTGAAGGCAGGAGAAGAAAGGGACAACAGTGGATGAGATGGTTGGATGGCATCACCGACTCTATGGACATGAGTTTGAGTAAGCTCTGGGAGTTGGTGATGGACAGGGAAGCCTGTCGTGATGCAGTCCATGGAGTTGCAAAGAGTCGGACATGACTTAGCAACTAAACTGAACTGCTCAGCCATATGTGCAATGAACGTGCTTTATAGAAAGGTATAGAAAGATTATGCCTCAACCCTGTAGGGGGTAGTCGCAAATGGAACATTCATTCAACATCTACTAGGCTATTTCATTTGACTGAGCTCAGATGATGTGATATATAGTAGAACTAGTGGATCTCAGATGAAAGAGAATTGTCATTAACTAGCCACAATAGCTGATCGTTTTGTTTGAAGGATCATACTATATTGAGACCTCAATACCACTCTCTGCTGCTGGTAGATTGGGCATTTAGCAGTAAAGCAGCTTTATCAGCCTAGGTTAGAGAAACCCTTTGTCTAGCTCTCAGTGCTGTCATCATAGCCACTTTATTCATAGTTCCATTAAAAAAGCACTGGGATAGCCTAGGAAAGAGGTTTACTGAATCTATAGAGTGAATTGCCCTACTCACCTAAATGTTGAGAGCTTCCTGAATATTAATGTGTGTTACAAACTTTGTCATGTTTTACCCATTCCTATGTGTCATTCATATGACTCTACCTTAGACTTCTTTGTCTCCATTATTTTAATATTTTTATTGTCAGGCCTCTTATCAGCCAGCCAAGCCATTTATCATTGCCCAAAAGTCCATGGATATACATACTTCCAGCCATTTCTCCTACATTTTATCAGTTAGCTATTGCTACATAATAAATCACTCCAAAACTCAGCTGTTTAAAAGAGTAAATACATATTTTTACTCATGAAATTTTGATCAGCTAAATGACTCTGGTTTTCTAGACTATGCTTGGTTGATCTCAGTTGGTCTTATTCATGCATCTGTGGCCAACTAGTGCATCAGCTGAGAGACAGGTTGGTCTAGGGGGACTTTTCTCACATGTATGGTAATTTGTTGCCTATTGCCTTGGATAAATTAGAGCAAGGCTACATGCATCTCATCATCCAGCAAACTATCCTGGACTTATTCATATGATCATCTCATGGTTCTGAGAGAGAGGAAAAACATAGAAAACCTCTTGAGTACTAGGCCATAAACTGCTTAATGCTACATCCAATGAGCCAAACAAATCATAATGCCAGCCCGAGGATTAAAGGGGTGGAGAAATAGACTCTACCTCTTAATGGGAGGAGTTGAAAAATTAGAAAGAACAAGTTAAGGAATTGTGGTCATTTTTCTAATTAACTTATTATATACAGCAAATTGATAACCAGGTGTAATATGTAAAACTTTGCCAAGTGGGAAGATTTTCACTTATTTCTGTCCTTTAGGCACATCTATATATATGGCTGGTAGAAACATTTACAACAGCATATTGAACCTACTATATGTGAACAGGAACCTCTCTCTTTTTACAGTTGATCATATGGTACACTAGGAGAAGGAGAGGCATCAATGCAACAGAGGTAAGTGACATGAGATCTAGGCCTTCTGTTTGTGTAACTTACTTGAGACTTTAGGACCAGTCTATTGTATGATGGATTGCTATTGACGTGGTGGACCTGATAATAACCAGCTCATGATGGTTAGCTCTCGCAGTAGTCACTGATGTCCCTTAATCATGTGTTTAGTCTCTACTGGGGTCTAGTGTTAGTTGTTCAGTCATGTACAACTCTTTGCAACAGCAGGGGCTGTAGCACACCAGGCTCCCCCACCAATGGGATTCTTAAGGCAAAAATACTGGTGTGGGTATCCATTTCCTTCTCCAGCGGATCTTACTGGCCCAAGGATTGAACTCAGGTCTCCTACATCGCAGGCAGATTATTTACCATTTGAGCCATGGGGAAGTCCCCTGCTAGGGTCTAGTAGCACATATAGGTCTTCTTTTCAAGTACCAAGTAGTTATCTGCTGCAGAAGGCTTGGCCTTGTTCCACTACCCTTTGAGTCTGTGTTATAACTCTCTAATTGGAGTCATAAAATCCACACAACATCCCCATCCACTATACCTTTAACACCATCAAATCTGCCTTGTCATATGACCTAAAAACAGGCAGTTTTCACCTTCATCTTTTCCAGAACATCTGTGATAGGTCTAAAATTAAGGCCCAATATTATATGCTCTCTTGATATCTGAAACCAGAAATGCCCCAAGTGGCTTAAAGCAAAGTTCCCCTTTGTGGATAATGTCTCCTAGTCAGACCACTCTCCGTATCAAAGGTGCCAGGCACAGTTCCTGCTTATCCCTGGATAGTGGGTTTCAGTTCTCTGTCAGCTATAACTATTTATTTATTTATTTATTTATTTAATATAAATTTATTTATTTTAATTGGAGGCTAATTACTTTAAAATATTGTAGTGGATTTGCCATACATTGACATGAATCTGCCAAGCGTGTATATGTGTTCCCCATCCTGAACCCCCCTCCCACATCCCTCCCCATCCTATCCCTCTGGGTCATCCCAGTGCACCAGCATCGAGCACCCTATCTCATGGATCAAACCTGGACTGTCTGCCAGCCATAATTATCCAAACAAGCCAATTTCATGTTCCGACAAAAACTAGGCACCACCCTACTCTCTTGACACTATAAAGTCTGCCTTCTGCAGCCTTTTCTTGTTAACTCTATTTCAGGTTGCAACACACAGGTAGTATTATGTGACATATGGTGTCCTCCTTCCTTAGGCTGTGAGTATATATGACTCTTAAACTGCTGTTAATTTTATCTCTCCAGTGTTGGTTGTTGTGTGTTTGACCAATGCCATAATTCTAGGGTGTTCCTCACCAACGGGGATGAATGGGAAGCAATTAAAATAACCTTTCTTACTGCTCATAGCCTTACTCAAAATTGAGCCTTTTAAATGTCTTGATAAATGGGTAAGAACAGTATTTCCAAGTGTAATATACTACTACATCCAAAATTCAGTGATGACTGCCTATCACTGTGTTGCTTTTACATTGTAAGGGGATCCAATATAAGATTTCTGCCAGATGTTGAATACTCCAACCCAGTTATTACCCATGGACTGCAGAAATAACGATGACATGGGTCCATAGAATCTTTGACTCCACTGTCAGATTGATTTAGGCCAGAATTCCATGTATCATTCTGGCTTCCTTAAGCTCCCATCTTATCGAATATGTCAGGTCATTTAAGATCAATGTCATCTCCAACTTTATATCAAAGGGTTTTTTCCTTGAATTTCTTTTGTCAGATATTAATATTACTATATTCCTTTTCAGTTTTTAAATTTTTATTTTATTCTTTGCATTTTCAGAACTTGCTTTTGTATCTGTGCACACAGTGGTCTTGGTCAATGACTCACCCATATTTTCTGCATCTGCATGAAGTACTTTTGCTAAAGTTCTTAAAAATGCCTTTGTGGTCCTATGTCACGCAGAATGGTGATGATCAGGAAATTCATTCACTCAATTATCATTCTATACAATGCACTCCTTGGTGCAAAAGATGGAGAGGGGAATTTAAAAAAGGGACAGAAGTCTCTCACTTCTTGAACTGGACACAGGAGTTCTCAAATTAAAACCAGAACATAAAAAGAGGGAGCAGGTGCTTACTGGCACCATGAATACTAGACACCAGACTGGACAGTGAACTTTATTTCCTTGCAAAGTTTTCAAAACACCCAACCAAGCACTGCCTTAAGTCCAGCAAGTACAATGCTCAGGAAGTTTCCACCAAAATGCAGTGGCTGGCATTTATGGATGAAGATGCAGGCTGAGCATCCCTGCCACAAACACCCCAGTCCCCTGATTTTAGCTGAAGGTGATGACCTCCAGCTGCTGCTTGGCCTCTATGGCTATGGCACACTGCATGGCACTGGGGGTGACCTTCTTCCGCTTATTGGGCACATTGTTCTCCTGCTGCTTCAGATCAAATGCCTTGGTGAAAGCCTTGGTGCAGGAGCCACACATGAAGGGCTTCTTGTCATTGTGCCTCTGCTCATGGTCCTTGAGGTGGGACTTGTTCTTGAAGGCTTTGTTGTATATGTAACAGAGGACGCACCTCTCCTTGCTGTGAGCCCTCACATGCTTCTTTAAGTCTGGAGCATGGATGAACAATTTGCTGCACACCTTGCAGCTATAGGGCTTGTAGGCTGCATGGGTCTTCAGGTGCTTCTTCTTCTTCTTCTTCTTCTTTTTTTTTTTTTTTTTACAATACTCTATTGGTTTTGCCATACATCAACATGAATCTGCCACGGGTGTACACGTGTTCCCAATCCTGAACCCCCCCCCACTTCCGTCCCCATACCATCTCTCTGGGTCATCCCAGGGCACCAGCCCCAAGCATCCTTTATCCTGCATCAAACCTAGACTGGCGATTCGTTTCTTATATGATACTATATCCTTCATGTGTGCCTGGGTGATGAGGCTTGTAGTGCACATCTTGTAGACGAAGGGCCAGTCTGTCATGTGCAAATTTTTGTACTTCCTCAGCCAGCCCTCATCTGAAAGCATCTTCCCACAGGCCTGGCAGGTGATCTGTTCCTGGTGATGGTCATCCAATAGGTACCCGAACTTCATGTTGCTGGCAGCTGTGGTCCAGCCTGGAGTCTGTTCATCCTTCACTTTTCCCATCTCATTGCTCAATGTTAAGGCATTGAGGGGTCTGGTATCCCAGATCCTTGGACTTGGAGGTCTCCACGGATTTGAATTTCTGGTGGTAGCTGTTAACTTGCCCTATTCCTCGCTCCCCAGCTCTTTCAAGATTGCTTCCTGGACTCTGAACATTGTCTTGGGCGATTTACTGTCCTTCTGACTTGCAGGGGCAGGGGGAGAAATGCCTTCTACTGTGTCATTGGAGGGACTGTTTTCCTGGTCTCCGAGTTCCTCCATGTCTTCATCCTGAGTGTCAGCAGCATCTCCAGTGGGGTAATTGATCTTGAGGTAGTACTTGCTTTTGGATTGGTCATTATTTTTGCCTGGACTGGACACGTCCAACTTCTGAGAACAGTTTATCCAAAAATCGGATACCAAGAATCTGACCCGATGACATCATTAAATTAACATTTTTTTTGCCCACAGAAGCCTTTAACCATTTACATATAATTCAATACCTCTTCAAATATATCAGAATGGCAAAAAAATCTGTTTCTATTACTGAAGAGATATCAACCTCAAGCTTATTGAAAAGCTTTCTAAAATAGGTACCATAGGGGGCAATGGTATATCTGTGTGTGCTCTGAACTTTACATCATCAGCCACAATTGCGATATTGAAAAATTCTCCTTCCAGGTTTTGCTCATTTAGTGTCTTCAGAGACAGAGTTTTATGATCTTTGTCATATTTAATGGATGGTTCCAAACATGATTGAAAACTCCATGAACGCCCAAGATGGTGGAGGGATAGTACAGGGAGACCACATTCTTCCCCACAAATTCATCAGAAGATAATTTGAATGCTGAGCAACTTTCACAAAACAACTTCTGAATGCTGGTAGAGGACACCAGACACCCAGCAAGGCAGCCCATTCTCTTAAAAATGAGATAGGACAAAATATAAAACATTTAAAAAAAGAGAGAGAGACAAAAGAATTAGGGACAGAGATCCATCCTAGGGAGGGAGTCATGAAGAAGTTTCCAAACAGTAGGAAACCCTCTCACAGAAAGGTCTGGGGGTACTTTTGTAATCTTAGAGGGCAACATAACTGGGAGGGAAAAGCACTACAAAATATGTGACTAACTGCAGCTCCCAGAGGAGAAGTAGCCCAGATGCTCGCCTCTGCAACCAGCTAGTGGGGGCTGGACAGGGAGGCACGGACTGCATCATTGGTGCTTAGGGTAAGGACCAGGTCTGAATGCCCTGAAGATGACCTGAGGGAGCTAATGTGAGATAGCAACCCAAACTGTGGCATTGCCAGAGGTGGGGGAGGGGGAAGGAGAACTTTCCCTTGAAAGGTGCTAACAAGCAGCCAGGCTGCTCAAAGAAAGGATTGCGTGAATACCAAAGGAGAGCTAGCTGGCTGCTAACAGGGCCCTTTCCCTTGCTGAAGGCAGAGAGGCAGGTGTAGGACAGCCAGAGCCAAAAGGCAAGGGGCAATCTCGGCCCCAGAGACCGTCATCCTTCACCACATTCTGAGTAGGCTCCCAGTTGCTAACCACGTCTTCCTGGGATCCTGGAAGTTTAGCATCTGCCAGCAGCATCACAGCCTGAGGTCAGCTTCCCAGAGGAGACACATGGCATAACTGAGACAGTGCTCTCATGGCACACGGGGGAAACCTAGCAGCTGGGACAGGGAAGGTGATTAAGATGCACGACCCACCTGGGACAGTGTGCTTACCAAGCATCTGAGCTGCTCGGATCTGGGAAGGGCACAAAACAAATGCCCAACTGAGTCTGTACCCTTGTGGAGTACCCAAAAACCTGAACCTGAGCAGCCTAGACCTGGGAAATGCACTAAATGCAAGGCCCAATTTGGAGAGTGGCCATGCAGAGTACCCTGGAGCTTGAGCAGTGTAGAGCCGGAAAGCACATGCCACGAACTGGGGCAAACCCAGTGTGGTCAATACACTGAGAACACTCCCCCCACACACCAGCAATATTTTTTGCAGTGTCCCTCCCTCCCTACAACACAGCAGAACAAGTGAGACTAAATAAGTGACCACCTTTGGCCTCTTGTGTCAGGAAGGAAATTAGACACCGAAGAGACTTGCAAACAGAGGAAGTTAAACAAAGAAGAGGGAACTGCTCTGGAAATGACAGGTGCAACAGATTAAAACCCTGTAGTTAACATTGACTAAACATCAGAGGGGGACTATAGACCCCCTCTGAAAACAAGGACAAGCTGGAAAAAGGAACTATCTGAAACTGTATTGAGGCCACACTGCCCAAAACATCTCCAGAAAAATTACAAGATATATTTTTACTATAATCACGTTTTAATATTTTTTTAAAAATTCAAGTTCTTTATTAGTCTCTTAATTTTAATTTTTAAACCTACTATAACCTTGCAAAAAGAGACCTTTTTTTACAGTAGACTTATATATATATATATATATATATATATATATATATATATATATATATATATATATATATAATTGGGGGGATGAATTCTGTTTTGTATTTTTAATATAGTATCTTTGAGAATCTACCTCTACTTGAGATTTTTAATCTTTGCTTTTTTGGTATTTGTTATCAATTTTTTACCTTTAAGAATCTAATCTTCAGTATCCATTTTCACTTAGGGGTGTGATTAATGGCTTGATTGCTCTCTTCACTTTTGACTCTCCCTTTTCTCCCTCAGGTCACCTCTATCTTCTCCTTCCTTGTACTTTCCTCTACTTAACTCTGTGAATCTCTATGGGTGTTCCAGACTGTGGAGAGCATATAGGGAAATGATTACTGACTAGATTAGTCTCTCCCCTTTTGACTCCCCCTCTTCTCCTCCTGGTCACCTCTATCTCCCTCTTCCCTCTTCTCTTCTCCATGTAACTCTGTGACACTCTCTGAGTGTCCCTTGCTGTGGAAAATTATTTCACCATTAACCTAGATGTTTTATCATCTGTGCTGTATGGATGGAGAAGTATTCAGCCTACTGTTAGAATAAAACTGAAAGCCAGAGGAAGGAAATTTAAATCCAAAACTTGAAATTATCAGAGAACTCCTGACTCCCAAGAAATTCAATCAACAACAGCTCATCTAAAAGCCTCCATACTTACACAGAAACCAAGCTCCACCCAAGAGCTAACAAGTCCCAGAGCAAGAAATATCATGCTAATTCGCCAGCAATGCAAAAACAGAGACCTGAGCATTAAAGTATAGGCTTCCTGAAGTCACACCAAACCCATAGCAAACCAACACTCACTACTGGCCACTAAATTCCAGGGAGAAGAGCTCCAGCTTCATCCACCAGAAAACATGCAAGCTTCCCTAACCAGGAAACCTTGACAAGCCACTAGTCCAACCCCACCCACAGGGAGGAACCACCACAATAAAGAGGAAACACAAACTTTCAGCCTACAGAAAGGCCACCCCAAACACAACAATCTAAACAAAATGAAAAGTCAGAGAAATATTCAGCAGGTAAAGGAGCATGATAAATGCCCACTAAACCAAACAAAAGAGATAGGGAGTCTACCTGAAAAATGATTCAGGATAGTGATAGTAAAAGTGATCAAAAATCTTGAAAATAAAATGGAGTGACAGATAAATAGACTAGAGACAAGGATTGAGAAGATGCAAGAAATGTTTAACAAGGATTTAGAAGAAATGAAAATGTCAATCAATAATGAGTAATGCAATAACTGAGATCAAAAGCACTCTGCAGGTAACCAAGAGTAGAATAACTGAGGCAGAAGATAGGGTATGTGAGGTGGAAGAAAGAATGGTAGAAATAAATCAAGCAGAGAAGAAAAAATTAAAAAAAAGAATTAAAGGAAATTAAGACAACCTCAGAGACCTCTGGGACAATGTTAAACTCACCAATATTTGAATCAGGAGTCCCAGAAGAAGAAGAAAAAAGGAAGGGCATGGGAAAATACTTGAGGATATAATAGTTGAAAACCTCACTAAAATGGGGAAGGAAATAGTCACCCAAGTCCAAGAAACCCAGAGAGTCCCAAATAGGATAAATCCAAGGCAAAACACCCCAAGATACATATTAATCAAATTCACTAAGATAAAATACTAAGCAAATATTAAAAATAGCAAGGGAAAAGCAACAAATAATACACAAGTGGATTTCCATAAGAATAACAGCTGATCTTTCAATAGCAGCTCTTCAGGCCATAAGGGAATGGCAGGCCATACCTAAAGTGATGAAAGAGAAAATACATATTAAAATGAATATTAATCTGCTGTTAAAAAGAGCACATTTGAATCAGTTCTATTGAGGTGGATAAACTGGAGCCTATTACACAGTAAAGTAAGTCAGAAAGAGATACACCAACAGAGTATATTAACACATATATATATATATGGAATTTAGTAAGATGCTAATTCACTTCAGTTCAGTTCAGTCACTCAGTCGTGTCCGACTCTTTGCGACCCCATGAATTGCAGCACACCAGGCCTCCCTGTCCATCACCATCTCCCGGAGTTCACTCAGACTCATGTCCATCGAGTTAGTGATGCCATCCAGCCATCTCATCCACGATCGTCCCCTTTTCCTCCTGCCCCCAATCCCTCCCAGCATCAGAGTCTTTTCCAATGAGTCAACTCTTCACATGAGGTGGCCAAAGTACTGGAGCTTCAGCTTTAGCATCATTTCTTCCAAAGTAATCCCAGGGTTGATCTCCTTCAGAATGGACTGCTTGGATCTCCTTGCAGTCCAAGAGACTCTCAAGAGTCTTCTCCAACAACACAGTTCAAAACATCAATTCTTTGGTGCTCAGCCTTCTTCACAGTCCAACTCTCACATCCATACATGACCACAGGAAAAAAACATAGCCTTGACTAGCCGGGCCTTAGTTGGCAAAGTAAAGTCTCTGCTTTTGAATAAGCTATCTAGGTTGGTCATAAATTTTCTTCCAAGGAGTAAGCGTCTTTTAATTACATGGCTGCAGTCACCATCTGCAGTGATTTTAGAGCCCCCCAAAAAATAAAGTCTGACACTGTTTCTACTGTTTCCCCATCTATTTCCCATGAAGTGATGGGACCAGATGCCATGATCTTCGTTTTCTGAATGTTGAGCTTTAAGCCAACTTTTTCACTCTCCTCTTTCACTTTCATCAAGAGGCTTTTTAGCTCCTTTTCAATTTCTGCCATAAGGGTGGTGTCATCTGCATATCTGAGGTTATTGACATTTCTCCTGGCAATCTTAATTCCAGCTTGTGTTTCTTCCAGTCCAGCGTTTTTCATGATGTACTCTGCATATAAGTTAAATAAGCAGGGTGACAATATACAGCCTTGACGTACTCCTTTTCCTATTTGGAACCAATCTGTTGTTCGATGTCCAGTTCTAACTGCTGCTTCCTGACCTGCATACAGATTTCTCAAGAGGCAGGTTAGGTGGTCTGGTATTCTCATCTCTTTCAGAATTTTCCAGTTTATTGTCATCCACACAGTAAAAGCCTTTGGCATAGTCAATAAAGCAGAAATAGATGTTTTTTTCTGGAACTCTCTTGCTTTTTCCATGATCCAGCGGATGTTGGCAATTTGATCTCTGGTTCTCTGCCTTTTCTAAAACCAGCTTGAACATTTGGAAGTTCACAGTTCACGTATTGCTGAAGCCTGGCTTGGAGAATTTTGAGCATTACTTTACTATCATGTGAGATGACTGCAATTGTGTGAAACTTTCAGCATTCTTTTTCATTGCTTTTCTTTGGGATTGTAATGAAAACTGACATTTTCCAGTCCTGTGGCCACTGCTGAGTATTCCAAATTTGCTGGCATATTGAGTGCAGCACTTTCACAGTATTATCTTTCAGGGTTTGAAACAGCTCAACTGAAGGTCCATCACCTCCACTAGCTTTGTTTATAGTGATGCTTTCCAAGGCCCACTTGACTTCACTTTCCAGGATGTCTGGCTCTAGATTAGTGATCACATCATCATGATTATCTGGGTCGTGAAGATCTTTTTTGTACAGTTCTTCTGTGTATTCTTGCCACCTCTTTTTAATATCTTCTGCTTCTGTTAGGTCCATACCATTTCTGTCCTTTATTGAGCCCATCTTTGCATGGAATGTTCCCTTGGTATCTCTAATTTTCTTGAAGAGATCTCTAGTCTTTCCCATTCTGTTGTTTCCCTCTATTTCTTTGTATTGATCGCTGAGGAAGGCTTTCTTATCTCTTCTTGCTATTCTTTGGAACTCTGCATTCAGATGCTTATATCTTTCCTTTTCTCCTTTGTTTTTTGCCTCTCTTCTTTTCACAGCTATTTGTAAGGCCTCGTCAGAAAGCCATTTTGCTTTTTTGCATTTCTTTTCCATGGGGATGGTCTTGATCCCTGTCTCCTGTACAGTGTCATGAACCTCATTCCATAGTTCATCAGACACTCTATCTATCAGATCTAGGCCCTTAAATCTATTTCTCACTTCCACTGTGTAATCATAAGGGATTTGATTTAGGTCATACCTGAATGGTCTAGTGGTTTTCCCTACCTTCTTCAATTTGAGTCTGAAGTTGGTAATAAGAAGTTCATGATCTGAGCCACAGTCAGCTCCTGGTCTTGTTTTTATTGACTGTATAGAGCTTCTCCATCTTTGGCTGCAAAGAATATAATCAATCTGATTTTGGTGTTGACCATCTGGTTATGTCCATGTGTAGAGTCTTCTCTTGTGTTGTTGGAATAGGGTATTTGCTATGACCAGTGCATTTTCTAATGATGCTAAGATGCTAATAATGACCATATATGCGAAACAGCAAAAGAGACGTTATTGATGGTCTAGTCCAGTATTGATGTTGTTTTTGGTTTATTCTGTTCCACTGACTTCAACTTCATTCTGACGCAAACACCTTCTTGTTCTGATGACAGTGGCTTTACTCTGGGTACCTCTCCGTGATCTACTGCAGCCCCCACATGCACACTTAGATATAGTGCAGGAGGAATTTAGCAGCTCAGCCATAAGAAGCTGGTGAGATGCTGGGGCTCAGTGTTGGGACCAGGGAGGCCCTAGTGAATAACTGAGCTGATGTGGCAGAAGCATGAGGCCCTGGTCACTTCTACTCAGTGTGGGATGCCATCAATAGTGGAAGTTTTGGTCTATCCAGAACTCTCCACTGACTTGGGCTGGGACTTTTCACATGCACATCCCTTTTCATTTTTAAATCTGTTTGCTTGTATATTTTTTCTAATTTTTGTAATTTTTGCAACTTTCATTTGAGTTTTATCTCTTGTTAACAAAATATAGCTGGATTTAGCAATCCCAATCTGAGAGCATCTGCCATTTAATAATGAATTTACATCACTTACATTGCCTATTATTATGATTATATTCAGACCTATTTCTTAATCTTATTTGGTGTCTTTCTTTTTGCCAGTTTCTAGAGTTTTTTCCCATTTTTAAAAAATCTTTGTTGACAATCCTTGCTAGATTGACTGAGGTTTCTTTTTTACTGTATTTTTCTTCTATTTTATGCTCACTATTACCAAGAAGTAATGAAACCCTAAGCCTAACCGTAACCTGAGCTTTTACCTGAGCTCTGTAGAACATTCATATTGTGCTTATGGCTTATATCTTGGGCATATCTCACTGTTTTTGTGGTCACTTTCAGGGATCAACAGTCTAATTCTAAGTATACAAACAGAAATCTAGTCTATTACTGCATTTTTGATCTCTCACTCTGCTTATAGTTGAATCTGACTCATGGTTGGAAGCCTGAAGTGAGAAGTGATCATAGAGATGAGGTTATGTGTGGATGGCTTCTTTCCTATTTCTTTAACATCCTTTTTATGCCTTTCTTCCCTGGGTTGACTAAAAAAAAATGTACAACTTGCCACAAGTTTTATTTGGGGCAAAATTAAGACTGCAGCCCAGCATCTCAGATAGCTCTGAGAGACTGTTCCTGTTATAACCACATGTTCTGGAAAACAAACTCATTCAGAAGGACAATGCAGATAGTGAAGCGCAGTTTATTACACCAGTGGACCCAAGGCAGAGTCTCCTCTTAGCCAAGGACCCCGACCAGCATGTGTGAAAATCTTTTATACCCCATGTGTACGTGTCTGAACCCACCACCCCAATTTCCTTGCTGCTACTGCTGCTAAGTCACTTCAGTCGTGTCTGACTCTGTGCGATCCCTTAGACGGCAGTCCACCAGGCTCCTCTGTCCCCGGGAATCTCCAGGCAAGAACACTGGAGTGGGTTGCCATTTCCTTCTCCAGTGCATGAAAGTGAAAAGTGAAAATGAAAGTGAAGTCCCTCAGTCGTGTTCGACTCTTGGCGACCCCATGGACTGTAGGTAGGCTCCTCAGTCCATGGGATTTCCCAGGCAAGCGTACTGGAGTGGGGTGCAATTTCCTTGAGACTTACATTAAAAAAAGGAAGGGTAAATACAATCACAATAACCCCATCATTCATGTGTTAGGTGTTCAAACAGTTAATAATCAATAAGCCTGTGGTTACATCCCAGTAGATACAGAAATAATTTATGACCTGTCCGGAGGCAGGGGTGATTAGAGTGTGTTTTCTCTTAGGCGATGAGTAACCTGGATGTGATCTTCAAGATTCCCCTGTCTAGATGGGGTCTTATCCTTTTATTGTAGTTTCCATAGGCACTAAGCACAGAGTTCAGCATCCATTGGAGAGGTGGCCGAGCATGATAAGCATGAACAGGCCAAAGACGGAGTTCAGCTCTGTCTGTTTCCTCCTTCATTCTCCCCTCTTGATGCTCTTAACTCATATTATGAGCATCATTTATAGGGATATATCGCACCCTGGCTCTCCGGCTGCCAGTTTGGGAGAATGACATCAACCTTCGGGTTACAAAGTTCATAACACATTGTAAAATTCAGGGTCCAAAAAGCAGAACTATCAAGGTAACTATAACAGTGGTAAATATAGTTTTCCACAAATTGCCCTTCATCCAAGATAGGACTGAAGTCCAGAAAGGAATGTTTTCATTTGACATTGCTTTTACCTGGTTTTTCATGTCATCTAAAGCAGTCGATACATTGCCAGATAAGTCAGGATTGTATACACAACATTCAACCTTAATTATAGAACAAATCCCTCCTTGAGCAGCTGTGAGTATGTCCAAAGCCATGCTATTATGAATTACCACTTTTCTCATTTGGATTTGTTCTTCATTTAAGGCTTGGATGGCTTTTGTTCTATCTAGGAGGGCATGTTTTGTGAAATTAGTTAAGGCCTCTACTTTAATCATGATATCACTTGTCCCTATAGAGGGTACGAATAAGGCAGCAATATACTCACACCATTGTAACCTGGATCTTGTCCACCTAGCATGTAAATAAGGCAAATTTACCAGGACTTGTTGTAGGTTAAACTTTTGTTACACTGGCATTTATATCAAATGTAACCCCATGACTCGAATCTATTGACTGTAGGTTTTACACCAAGAAAGCTAGGAGAGGTTATGATTAACAAGAGAGAGGAAAGTCTCTTTTTGCCATCCCAGAAAAGAGCAGAGTGGTTTAAAATCTCCTTGGTAGAGCAGTGACACCCACCAAGAAAGTCCATCCATCACTGACAGAGGCATAGTCCTACATACCCAGCAGTTGGAAGTGTTAAGGAAGTCTGTATAGGAATGTGCCCATGAGATGAAAACATTGTCCTGAGTTGAAATGGAAGTTAAATTCAAAATCACGTTGATGAGGCCAAGCAGTAGGAGTTGATTGTGCAGCTTTATCCTGAAGGGGCTCTTCCAGGATCTTCTCTTCCTTCTTCTTAAGGATGGTCTTAGTCTCTCGAGGGTCAGTGGGGTCCCTCTGTGCAGTCCACCCAGCGTTTTATGGGTCTGCATGGTATGTTCTCTTCACCCTTGTATGATGGATCCAAGGGACAATACCTGCAACTTTAACTGCAGTAGGGGTAGTTAGAATAACATAAGGGTCCTTTCACCAAGAGGCTAGCAAATCATGTTTCCAATCTTTGATCCATACTTGGTCACCAAGCTTAAACTCATGAATCTGTTCCCCAAGGGGGAATGACACCCTTTCTTGTACAAACTTAGTTACCCGATTTATTACCTTACCCAGTTCTATCTGCTGTGAAATCCTATCCCCCCTTACCTGACACCTGTTTTATTATGGGAGGGGGCTTCCCATACACAATTTCGTATGGAGAATAGCCTTGGGATTGTGGGGTCCTCCTGAGTCTGAGCAGAGCCATTGGAAGCAAGTCAACCCAGGAGCAGTCAGTCTCTATGATCCACTTGGAGAGTCTCTTTAATGTCCGGTTGGTTCATCCCACCATCTCAGAATTCTGGGCCTATATGCAGTTTGCAGTTTCCATTTGGTGTTTAAAGTTTTGCTTGCTTGTTGTAGTAAATCAGCTACAAAAACCGGGTCATTGTCTGAACTAATATTGGTAGGAAGTCCAAATCTGGGACTATTTTCCTAAGCAGGCACCAGGCTACTTCTGATGCTCTTTCAGTCTAGGTAGGAAAAGCTTCTACCCATCCTGAGAATGTATATACCATGACCAGCAGGTAACAGTAGTATCAGTGAAGTTTCATTTCAGTGAAGTCCACTCCCAGGTGTTCAAAGGGCAGCATGCCTTTCAGCTAAATACCTGGAGGTTTTTGTCTGAATACCCGAGAGGCAGCATTAACCTGTGAGCAGGCAGCATGCCCTAGGTGGGTCGCTTGGTGTGTTTGGCTTACCAGATTGTGTGACAGCTCCTCCAGTACCAATAATTTGCCACTTGGCAATTCCCACAATTCCTTTTCAGTTTTGATGGATCCTTCCACATTGGCTAACCTGACAGCCATTGTCCTTGTTTTGTAAGGCTAGTACCATCAGTATATAAGACCCAACTAGGGTCTGGAACCTTGTGTCCTTCTTTAAAACAAACCCCAGATACCTTACCTCTTCCTTGCAGATCTGTGCCTTCTTCTTCAACACCCAGTAGGTGACCTGCTTTCATCAGCACCTGGAGCAATGCTTTTGTTCCTTTCCAGCATTTTTCCTTGGTCTCAGAAGCCAGCAGCAGGTCATCCCCATATTGTAGGAGCCAACATCCATACTCTTCCAGATAGAATGAGTTCAGATCAGAAGCCAAGGCTTCTCCAAAGATGGCTGGGGAGTTCTTAAACCCTTGTGAGGGAGTCCAGATGAGCTGTTGTTTGGTGACCCCGACTAGATCTTCCCATTCAAAGGCAAAGATGGGCTATGACGCTGGGGCGAGGCGTACGTAGAAGAAGACATCATTGAGGTCTAGGTGAGTATAAACTTTAGTCCTTGGCCGGAGGAGGTTAAGTAAGGTATAGGGGTTTGGAACAGTGGGGTGTAAAGTCATAGTAGCTTGGTTATCTAGCCTGAGATCCTATACAGGCCTATAGTCCTATCCTCTTTCCTTTTTGACTGGTAGGATCAGCATATTCCAAGCCAACCGGCACTCTACTAGAATGCTGTCTTGTTTCAATCTATTGATGTGGGGCAGTATGCTGGCCCAGGCCTCTATCAGTAGCGGGTATTGGCACTTTCTAACCGGGATGGTGCCTGGTTTGAGTTCTGTTATCACTGGGGCTTGATGTTTAGCCAGCCTGGGGGGAGGGGGTTTGTCTTCTGCCCAGACCTCATGGAATAATTGAGTTAGCTCTCTCTCAGGCCCTTCTGGCCCACCCGGTTCTTCCTTTGGAGGCTCATGAAACCTCCACTCATCTTGGGGTGGTATTGAGAGAGAGAGCAAATAAATCATAGTGTCCATCTGGAAGGTGGGCCTCTCCTCAGGGGAGAAAGTCACTTGTGCTCCTAATTTGGAGAGCAAGTCTCTTCCCAATAAGGGTACTGGGCACTCAGGCATGTAAAGGAATTCATGAATCACTTGGTGCACCCCCATCTGACATTATGGGCATGCAAATATTTCCAAAAGTCATTTCTCCACCCCTATGATCACTTTACCTGTGGGTGCACTCCCAATGATTACAATTTTCGTGGGCTGGGCCCAAAACATGTACAATGATATCCCTCCTTCTATTCTCTCT
>NW_017189616.1:0-49406 GCF_001704415.2 Capra hircus | reverse complement strand
CCAAGAAGCTCATCACCCAAGATTTGGTGCAGCTGAAGTATTTGGAATATCGGCAAGTGCCGGGCAGCGATCCAGCATGCTATGAGTTCCTGTGGGGTCCGAGAGCACACCGCTGAAACAAGCAAGATGAGAGTCCTGGAGTTCCTGGCCAGGATTAACGTTTGGATCCCAGTGCCTTCCACTTTTTGGTATGAAGAGGCTTTGAAAGATGAGGAAGAGAGGGCCCAAGCCAACGGATGTCCCAGTGTTCCTCCAGCAGTTCCTTCCACACCTAGTGAAGCTGAGGCAAATTCTGCACTTTGTGGCTCGAGAGAGTAGTCAGGGTTCCAAGAAGTATAGGACTGGACCTCACCGAGGGTTCACAGTGTGAAATACCTTGGTGTTGCTGTTCTGTATGGGAATTGAGAGATAAACCTGTGTTTTTATGTTCTTGCTACTTTTCAAATGTTGCTCCTAAATGAAAGCTTATCTAGCATATATGTGTACAAATTCATCAGTCACACTTAACCATTTTTTGTTGGTCTTAAGGATAAGAGTTTTTCTGTTGTGTAAAGCAAATGGGGAAGCTTCCATCTTATTTAGTAAGCCAGTGAAAGATAACATGGCATTGCAATATGTTATTTCCTTGAAAATACAAAAAAGTAGTAAAATATGTGGGATCAAGAACTAGAGGAAAAGGAAGATGGTTGGTATTTGGCTCCCTCATCCCTTGTTCTCTGTGTTTTAGAAAATTATAAGCAACGGTATATGCCTGGTTAATTCAAAATGTTGAAATAAATTCTAATAATTTCAACCCTCATGCTCACAGGCTCATTTATTCCCCAAACATGAACTGAGCCTCTGCTCATAGTATGCTCCGTGCTAGTACTTGGAGAGCTGAGATAAAGATCTAGCCACTGGCCATAAAGTTACAGAGTCGAGAGGCAGCTGTCATGTAGAGGAAATGGTGACATGACAGCAGTCAAATGTGAATTCCCTGATGCAAGGTAGCGGTGGGCCTTGGGAAAATGTAAGTCCTTCAGTGGGAAGGATTATAAGTTGCGTGCATGGTGGGCTGGATGAGGCTGCGGTAATCGTGACCAGGGACCAGGTTCTCATGTGGTGGGCTGCATAGTTTAAAGACAAAAACCTGGGATGGGGAACTGCCCTTAACAGTTAGAGGCACACTTCACTCTGTTGCACTTTGCTTTATTGCATTCACAGGTACTGCTTTTCTTTTCTTGGTTCTTTTCTTTACCAATTGAAAGTTTGGTTAGTCAGCCTTGCTTCCAGCAAGTGTTTCGGCTCCATCTTCCAACACCGTTTGCTCACTTCATGTCTGTGTGTCACATTTTGATAACTCTTGCAATGTTGACACCCTCAGCAGCAAAAAAGATGGACTCACAGAAGTCTCACATAATGATTAGCTTTTTTCTTAGCAAAGAGGTGTTTTTAATTAAGATATATATATTGTTCTGAGACATAAAGCTATGCCCACTTAATAGCCTACAGTATAGTGTAAACATAAATTTTATGAAAACACTGGGAAATCAAAAATTTCTTGACTCAATTGTGATATTGACTTTCCTTTGGGGGTTGGAAACCAAACTTGCAGTATTTTCTGAGTCTGCCTGTGCTTTGGGATTGTGAGTAAATCAAAGAGAAATCATGTGAAGCTGGCATGGAATGTGTCCTGTGCCCATGTTCCAGTACAGGTAAACACTGTGCAGATTAGATGTTTTTTCATGTTGTTCTCTGTCTATGGAGTTTCCCAGAAATCAGGGTGGCACTCCCCTGAGTTGGGATATGCCTTGAAGCTACTGGACTGGCGCACTCTGCCCTCGGTGGGGGAGCCAGAGCCCATGCCACCAAAAACAATATTAATAATAATAATTCAAATCAAATTATCTTGACTGTAATTTTAGCAAACAGTAGGGAAGGAATAGACACGTCTGGCTAATGAATGAAAGTGGGAGTGGTTTACAAAAAAAAGGCAAGTGAGAGATAGGTAAGTTTGGGGCCCTTGAAACATTTTGGAGCTTTGTGTTACATCCACTGAGGATGTCTACCTCATGGTGACCTTCAGTGGCATACTCTTAACTGGAATATGCTAGTTTTCCTTGCTAAACAGGATTTTTCTGATAGATGGTTCTTTGCCCTAGATCCCTGCTTATTCTTTGACATCTCCTGGGTTGAAAATTGAATCACAGTGTAGTGGGTTGAATCTCCGGGGACAGCTTGATCCAGTAAGACTGACATCCTTGACAGTCTCAGGACAGGACAGGCAATGGGCCAGGCATTTTACAGGCAGCATTCTCAGTCCCCAAGACAGACCATCTGAAACCCATTTCACAGATGAAGAAGTTGAGGCTTGCAGAGTTTGGTAAGGTATTCAGTTTCACACATTTCTTAAATGACGGGGTTGGAAGTAGACTCCTGGCCTAAATAAGTCTGATGCCCACACTTTGCCATTCCTCCTAGCCTGAGGCCAACTTTGTGTTCCTTCATTTTCCTTACGTCTGATCGACTGGTCAACATGTATGTCAGGTGATAAAAAGGAGAACTCTGTGCCCAAAACACTGGACGGAAAAATATGTAACCACAGCAATAAGCATATCAAAAACAATTGAGAAGTCTGAATAAAGCAGAGAAAGGTAATATTTAGTGACAATATAATCATCTACATACCCAAAGTCAGAGAACCCAAATGATGAGGGGCCCAGAAAATCATGCTGGACAGCCCCTTGCATTTGGAGGTTAAAACGGTTTCAAAGAGAAGTTACATAAAAGGTGAAGTGTGGCTAGTAAAGAGAAGGAGTAGATGAAGGTGTTTTATCCTTTGTCAAGACATCCATCCTGCCTTGCCTTACAACTTCCCTATTTCACATCACTCCTGGGATGGGAACCCGGTCTGTTAAAGGTTTTCAATAGGGAAATGGGTCAAGAGGTTGCCAGGATGTGGCCTTGCCCAGGAAGACTTTTAATAAAGAAACAGGAGCCAGGAGGAAGAGGCCCTTACAGGTGGGCTGGGGAGGGCAACATGCCCAGGCCAAGTTCTCAGCCCAGCAATCGCTCACTTAACATTCAGGGTTCTCGGGGACTTGTGACTCCCACCTCGGAGGGTGCCCAGGTCAGCAGACCTTTATCTGAGGTTGGCTGGCTCAGGTCAATAGAGAGAAATATTTCTAAGATGTGCCCGGAGGAAGGAGAGCAGCCCTGCCAAGCCCATATCAGCAGAGACCTCACAGAATCCTCCCTGTTGCCGTGGAGGAGCCTTGTAAAGTCAGAAAGAGATGGCCTCATGTCCTTCTCAGGGTAACAGAAAAGTGATGAGCCTTGATTTGAGGCAGAGTCTCAGGTCAGCAGAGGGGGAACTCTTAGGCCTTCACCCGAGTCAGATTTAGGGTATGGAGTCAGCACCCCCAGTGGGATCACCATCATATGCGTTCTCAACCTGCCTGATGCAGTTGTCACTCATGGCATGGCAGGTGTGGTCAAGGGATACCACCGTCACATCTTTTGGGTCTCTGGAAATGAGAGCCTTTCTCTGAAGAAATGTTCTCAGATCCACAAAGAGGGGAGCCTCCGGTCCTTCCAGCATCCAAATCAGGCTAACTGAGGATTGAGGGCCCACCCCCTTTTGGATAGAGGGTAAGAGGCTGGCCCTGCACTCACGACTTGATCCTGAGAGAAGGGTGTGAGACTGAGCCACCACCGCAAGCCCAAAAGTTGTTTGTTTTTTTTTTAAGTTTACTTGTTTAAAGAAGTTTTAGATTCTCAGAACAATGGAGCAGAAAGTACAGACAGTTCCCATATGTGTTCTTCTGGACACGGTACAGCCTGCCCCACTGTCAGTATCCCCCAGTAGAGTGGGCTGTTCGCTACAATCTAGAAGCTACTTTAGCAAACAAAGTCCTAACCTAGCACACTTACTTGCTTGTGTTACCTTCATTCTTGGTATTGTACCCACTGTGAATATAGACAAATGGATGATGACTTGTGTCCAGCCTTATGGGCTTCCCTGGTGAATCAGTGTAAAGAGTCTGGCTGGCCATACAGGAGACACGGGTTCAATCCTTGGATGGGAAAATCTGCTGGAGAAGACAGAGGCAACTCTCCCCAGTGTTCCTGCCTGAGAAATCCCATAATCAGAGGAGTCTGTCAGGCTCCAATCTGTGAGGTCACAAAGAATCGGACATGACTGAGCGACTAAACAACAGCACCCACCCTATAGAGTCATACAAAGCAGTTTCACAACAGCAAAACCTCTCTGTGCTCTGTGCATCCCTCCCTCTGCCCATCCCCACCCAGTCCCAGGCAACCATTGGTCTTTCTACTGTTTCAATAGTTTTGCTTTTTTCCAGGAGTCATGTAGTTGGAATCATGCAGTGTGTAGCCTTTGCACATTAGTTTCTTTCACTTAGTAATACACATCAAACGTTCCTCCATGTCTCTTCAGGGTTTGGAAACTTATTCATTTTTAGCACTGAACAGTATTCCATTACTTATCTGATTACCTGCTAAAGGACACCATTGTTGCTTTTTTTAAGTTTTGGAAAATATGAGTTAAGCTGCCGTAAAGAACTGCATGCAGGTTTTGTGTGGATGTAAGTTTCCAGCTCGTCTGGCTAAACACCAAGGAGCATGACCACTAGATCGTAGGGTAAGAGTATGTTTGTTGTTTAGTCGCTCAGTCATGTCCGACTCTTTGCAACCTCATGGACTATAGCCCACCAGGCTCCTCTACCAAGGATTCCCAGGCACGAATACTGGAGTGGGTTACCGTTTCCTTTTCCAGGGGATCTTCCTAACTCAGGGATCAAACCCATGTCTCCTGCAATGCAGGTGATTCTTTACCATTGAGCCACCTTGGAAGCCCAAGAATTTGTTTAGTTTGTTAAAAAAAAAAACAATTTATTAAGGTATGATTGACATACAATAGCCTGTATATATTTAATGTATATAAATGGATGAGTTTGGAGTTAAGTCTGCTGTGAAACTACCAACGCGGTTTATGCCATAAACATATCCATTACCTCCAAAATTTCCCTCTCACCCTTGTTAAAGTTTATTTTTCACTGGAGTATACTTGGTTTACAATATTGTGTTGGTTTCTGCCATACATCAACACGAATCAACCATAGGTATACATATTTCCCCTTCCACTGGAACCTCCCTCCCACCTCCCACTCCTTCCCACCCCCTTGGTTATCACAGAGCAGTGGTTTGAGCTCTACGTCTGCATCCCCATTCCTGACCTGCAAATACATTCATCAGTACCATCCCTCAAGATTCCATAGGTATGCGTCAGTATACGATATTTACATTTCTCCTTCTGACTTCCTTCACTCTGTATAATTGGCTCTAAGTTCATCCAGCACATTAGAACTGACTCAAATGTGTTCCTTTTTATTGCTTAGTAGTTTTCTGTTGTATATACATGTACCACAGCTTCTTTATCCATTCATCTATCAATGGACATGTAAGTGGCTTCCATGTCCTAGCGGTTGTAAATAGTGCTGCAGTTAACATTGGAGTACATGTGTCTATGGCTTCTTAAGGGTATATGCCCAATAGTGGGATTGTTAGATCATGTGGTAGTTTTATTCCTAATTTTTAAAGGAATTTCTATACTGCTCTCCATAGTGGCTGTATCAATTTACATTCCCACCAACAATGCAAGAATGTTCTCTTTTCTGTACACCTTCTCCAGCATTTATTGTTCTTAGATTTTTTGATCATGGCCATTCTAACAGTTGCCTTCTCACCTTTTATGTGTTCTGTGTGTGATAACAACACTTACCATAGTATTTGCCCTCTTAGAGAGTGTACGATACAGTATTCTTAAGTATAAGCTCTATATTATATAGTAGTTTCCTAGAACTTATTCCTTTTGTATAAATAAACTTTTGTAACATTTGATTAATACTGAGAATTGGAATACTGCCTGCCATATCAGTGAATAAACATTATCAGTTTTCAACAGCTGCAGCCCCCACAGATGGTGAGCCTTGAGGGAACACAAGATGTAAAACTACAGGATCCAGATAGGTGAGGTGGATATCAAAGGAATGATTCCAGTGGCCCAGATTCTTGCATCTTCCCATACAAACAGAAGCGCTAAACTCCTTAACTTGGGTTATCTGGTTTTCCTTCATTTATCATAATCTTTTGACATTCACACTACCTGCCCTTTGTTGTAAAACTTCTATATGACCTGGTTCCTCCCCTCCCTTCCCCAGAGCAGTTCGAACTCTCAGGGCTACTCGAGATGCTGCCTCCTGGGTAGAAGTCCTAAACGTTTCTACCAAATAGAACAAAACTGTTAACTTTTAGGTTGTGAATATTTTCTAAGTCTACAGGTCCTTCCCATCCACCCTCCCATAGCCTCCGGCAACCACCACTCTATTCTCTGCTTCTTTGACCAGTGACCATTATAGATTGGCTCATATAAATGACATGTAGTATTTGTCCTTCTGTGTCTGGCTTATTTCACTGTGGCATAAAGTCCTCTAGTTATATCCATGCTGTCATAACTGGAGAGGTTAGCTTCTTTTTAAGGCTGAATGATATTCCATTGTATGTATATTTACATCTTCTTTATCCATTCATCTGTCCCTGGACACTTAGGCTTCTTCCCTCTCTTGGCTATTGTGAGTAGTGCTGCAATGAACATGGGAGTGCAGAGTTCTCTTCAAGGTCCTGATTTCAACTCCTTTAGATAGTAGTGGAATTGCAGAGAATATTATGTGTTATTTTTTATTTTCTGAGGAACCTCAATACTGTTTTCCATAGTGGGTGTACCAATTTACATTCCTACCAGCAGTGTTGAATATGTGTAGTTTCCTAAGAAACTTGCAGACTGTCTTCCAAAGTGGTTCTCCCATTTTGCATCACCACCACCAAGGAATGAGAGTTCTTGTTGACTCACATCCTTACCACCATTTGGTGTTGTCAGTCCTTTGGATGATGGCCATTCTAAAAAGCACGTCGTGATATCTGCTTTTTTTTTTTTTTTAATTTGCCGTTCCCTAATGGTATATGTCCATTCTAAAGATCAGTCCTGGGTGTTCTTTGGAAGGAATAATGCTAAAGCTGAAACTCGAGTACTTTGGCCACCTCATGCGAAGAGCTGACTCATTGAAAAAGACTCTGATGATGGAAGGGATTGGAGACAGGAGGAAAAGGGGATGACAGAAGATGAGATGGCTGGATGGCATCACCGACAGTATGGGCATGAGTTTTAGTGAACTCTGGGAGTTTGTGATGGACGGGGAGGCCTGACGTGCTGCAATTCATGGGGTTGCAAAAAGTTGGACACGACTGAGTGACTGAACTGAACTGAATGGTGTATGACACAGAACATCTTTTCATATGTTTGTTGCCATCTGTGTATCTTCCTTGGGGAGGTCTATTCATATCTTTTGTCCATATTTTATTAGATGTTGGTTTTCTTCTTATTAATTTTAAGTGTTCTTTGCATATTTTAGGTTAGAGTCTTCATCCAATACGTCTTTTATAATATTTTCTCCCAGACTATGGCTCATCGTCTTGTTCTCTTGATGCTATATTTTTACAGAGCAGAAGTTTAAAGGGAATGAAATCTAGCTCATCAATTTTTTCTTTCATGGATCCCCAACACTTTTTCCTATGATGGTATTTTGTGATTGATTGATTAGTATGTGAAACAGGATCTTTTTTTAATATAAATTTATTTGTTTTAATTGGAGGCTAATTACTTTACAATATTGTAGTGATTTTGCCATACATTGACATGGATAAGCCATGGGTGTACATGTGTTCCCCATCCTCAACACCCCCTCCCACGTCCCTCCCCATCCCGTCCTTCTGGGTTATCCCTATGCACCAGTCCTGAGCACCCTGTCTCATGCATTGAACCTGGACTGGCAATCTGTTTCACATATGATAATATACATTTTTCAATGCCATTCTCCCAAATCATCCCACCCTCGCCCTTTCCCACAGACTCCAAAAGACTGTTCTATACATCTGTGTCTCTTTTGCTGTCTCACATATAGGATTATCATTACCATCTTTCTAAATTCCATATATATGCGTTAGTATACTGTATTGGTGAAGACAATGGCAACTCACTCCAGTACTCTTGCCTGGAAAATCCTGTGGACGGAGGAGCCTGGTAGGCTGCAGTCCATGGGGTCACTAAGAGTTGGAAATGACTTCACTTTCACTTTTCACTTTCATGCATTGGAGAAGGAAATGGCAACCCACTCCAGTGTTCATGCCTGGAGAATCCCAGGGATGGGGGAGCCTGGTGGGCTGCCGTCTATGGGGTCACCCAGATTCGGACACGACTGAAACGACTTAGCAGCAGCAGCAGCATACTGTATTGGTGTATTTCTTTCTGGCTTACTTCACTCTGTATAATAGGCCCAAGTTTCATCCACCTCATTAGAACTGATTCAAATGTATTCTTTTTAATGGCTGAGTAACATTCCAATGTGTATATGTACCACAGCTTTCTTATCCATTTGTCTGCTGATGGACATCTAGGTTGCTTCCATGTCCTGGCTATTGTAAACAGTGCTGCAGTGAACATTGCGGTACACCTGTCTCTTTCAATTCTGGTTTCCTCGGTGTGTATGCCCAGCAGTGGGATTGCTGAGTCATATGGAGTTCTATTTCCAGTTTTTTAAGTAATCTCCACACTCTTCTCCATAGTGGCTGTACTAGTTTGCATTCCCCCCAACAGTGTAATGGGGTTTCCTTTCTCCATACCCTCTCCAACATTTGTTGCTTGTAGACATTTGGATTGCAACCACTCTGACTGGCATGACATGGCACCTCATTGTGGTTTTGATTTGCATTTCTCTGATAATGAGTGATGTTGAGCATCCTTGCATGTGTTTGTTAGCCATCTGTATGTCCTCTTTGGAGAAATGTCTGTTTAGTTCTTTGGCCATTTTTTGATTGGGTCATTTATTTTTCTGGAATTGAGCTGCTGCAGGAATTGCTTGTATATTTTTGAGATTAATTCTTTGTCAGTTGCTTTGTTTCCTATTATTTTCTCCCGTTCTGAAGGCTGTCTTTTCACCTTGCTTAAAGTTTCCTTTGTTGTGCAAAAGCTTTTAAGTTTAATTAGGTCCCATTTGTTTATTTTTACTTTAATTTCCAATACTCTGGGAGGTGGGTCATAGAGGATCCTGCTGTGATTTATGTCAGAGAGTCTTTTGCCTATGTTCTCCTCTAGGAGTTTTATAGTTTCCGGTCTTACATTTAGATCTTTAATCCGTTTTGAGTTTATTTTTGTGTATGGTGTTAGAAAGTGTTTTAGTTTCATTCTTTCACAAATGGTTGACCAGTTTTCCCAGCATCACTTGTTAAAGAGATTGTCTTTTCTCCATTGTATATTCTTGCCTCCTTTGTCAAAGATAAGGTGTCCATAGGTGCATGGATTTATCTCTGGACTTCCTATTTTGTTCCATTGATCTATATTTCTGTCTTTGTGCCAGTACCATACTCTCTTGATGACTGTGGCTTTGTAGTAGAGCCTGAAGTCAGGCAGGTTAATTCCTCCAGTTCCATTCTTCTTTCTCAAGATTGCTTTGGCTATTCGAGGTTTTTTGTATTTCCATACAAATTGTGAAATTATTTGTTCTAGTTCTGTGAAAAATACAGTTGGTAGCTTGATAGGGATTGCATTGCATCTATAGACTGCTTTGGGTAGTATAATCATCTTCACTATATTGATTCTTCCAATCCATGAACATGGTATATTTCTCCATCTGTGCATGTCTTGTTTGATTTCTTTCACCAGCGTTTTATAGTTTTCTATCTATAGGTCTTTTGTTTCTTTAGGTAGATATATCCCTAAGTATTTTATTCTTTTCATTGCAATGGTGAATGGAATTGATTCCTTAATTTCTCTTTCTGTTTTCTCATTGTTAGTGTATAGGAGTGCAGGGGATTTCTGTGTGTTAATTCTATATCCTGCAACTTTACTATATTCATTGATTAGCTCTAGTAATTTTCTGGTGGAGTCCTTAGGGTTATCTATGTAGAGGATCACGTCATCTGCAAACAGTGAGAGTTTTACTTCTTCTTTCCCACTCTGGATTCCTTTTGTTTCTTTTTCTGCTCTGATTGCTGTGGCCAAAACTTCTAAAACTATGTTGAATAGTAGTGGTGAGACTGGGCACCCTTGTCTTCTTCCTGACTTTAGGGGAAATGCTTTCAATTTTTCACCATTGAGGATAATGTTTGCTGTAGGTTTGTCATATATAGCTTTTACTATGTTGAGGTATGTTCTTTCTTTTCCTGCTTTTTTTTTATCATAAATGGATGTTGAATTTTGTCAAAGGCTTTCTCTGCATCTATTGAGATAATCATATGGTTTTTATCTTTCAATTTGTTAATGTGGTGTATTACGTTGATTGATTTGCAGATATTGAAGAATCCTTGCATCCCTGGGATAAAGGCCACTTGGTCATGATATATGATCTTTTTAATATGATGTTGGATTCTGTTTGCTAGAATTTTGTTAAGGATTTTTGCATCTGTGTTCATCAGTGATATTGGCCTGTAGTTTCCTTTTTCTGTGGCATCTCTGTCAGGTTTTGGTATTAGGGTGATGGTGGCCTCATAGAATGAGTTTGGAAGTTGACCTTCCTCTGCAATTTTCTGGAAGAGTTTGAGTAGGATAGGTGTTAGCCTTTCTCTAAATTTTTGGTAGAATTCACCTGTAAAGTGGTCTGGTCCTGGGCTTTTGTTTGCAGGAAGATTTCTGATTACAGTTTCAATTTCCATGCTTGTGATGGGTCTATTAAAATTTTCTATTCCTTCCTGGTTCAGTTTTAGAAAGTTGTCCTTTTCTAAGAATTTGTCCATTTCTTCCAAGTTGTCCATTTTATTGGCATATAGTTGTTGATAGTAGTCTCTTTTGATCCTTTGTATTTCTGTGTTGTCTGTTGTGATCTCTCCATTTTCATTTCTTTTTTAAAAATAAATTTATTTATTTTTTGGAGATTACTTTATAATATTGTATTGGTTTCTATTTTCATTTCTAATTTTGTTGATTTGATTTTTCTCCCTTTGTTTCTTGATTTGTCTGGCTAATGGTTTGTCCATTTTATTTATCTTCTCAAAGAACCAGCTTTTGGCTTTGTTCATTTTTGCTATGGTCTCTTTTGTTTCTTTTGCATTTATTACTGCCCCATGTTTTAAGATTTCTTCCCTTCTACTAACCATGCGGTTCTTCATTTCTTCCTTTTCTAGTTGCTTTAGGTGTAGAGTTAGGTTATTTGACTTTTTTCTTGTTTCTTGAGGTAAGCCTGTATTGCTATGAACCTTCCCCTTAGCACTGCTTTTGCAGTGTCCCATAGGTTTTGGGGTCCTTGGTGGCTCAGAGGTTAAACCGTCTGCCTGGAATGCGGGAGACCCAGGTTCGATCCCTGGGTCAGGAAGATCCCCTGGAGAAGGAAATGGTGGCAACCCACTCCAGTACTCTTGCCTGGAGAATCCCATGGGCTACAGTCCATGGGACACGACTGAGCCACTTCACTTCATAGGTTTGGGGTTGTTGTGTTTTCATTTTCATTCATTTCTATGCACATTTTGATTTCTTCTGAGATTTTTTGGTTATTCAGCTGCATGTTGTTCAGTCTCCATATGTTGGAAGTTTTAATAGTTTTTTTTCCCTGTAATTGACATCTAATCTTATCATATTGTGGTCAGAAAACATGCTTGGAATTATTTCAGTTTTTTTTGAATTTACTAAGGCTAGATTTATGGCCCAGTATGTGATCTGTCCTGGAGAAGTGTTCCAAGTGCACTTGAGAAAAAGGTGAAATTCATTGTTTTGGGGTGAAATGTCCTATAGATATCAATCAGGTCTAACTGGTTTATTGTATCCTTTAAAGTTTGTGTTTTCTTGTTAATTTTCTATTTAGTTGATCTATCCATAAGTGCGAGTGGGGTATTAAAGTCTCCCAGTATTATTGTGTTATTGTTAATTTCCCCTTTCATACATGTTAGCATTTGTCTTACATATTGTGGTGCTCCTATGTTGGGTGCATATATATTTATAATTGTTATATCTTCTTCTTGGATTGATCCTTTGATCATTATATAGTGACCTTCTTTCTGTCTTTTCACAGCCTTTATTTTAAAGTCTATTTTATCTGATATGAGTATTGCTACTCCTGCTTTCTTTTGGTCTCTGTTTGTGTGGAATATCTTTTTCCAGCCCTTCACTTTCAGTCTGTATGTGTCCCTTGTTTCGAGGTGGGCCTCTTGTAGACAACATATATAGGGGTCTTGATTTTGTATCCATTCAGCCAATCTTTGTCTTTTGGTTGGGGCATTCAGCCCATTTACATTTAAGGTAATTATTGATAAGTATGATCCCATTGCCATTTACTTTATTGTTTTGGGTTCAAGTTCATACACCCGTTCTGTGTTTGCTGCCTAAAGAAGATTTTTTAGCATTTGTTGGAGAGCTGGTTTGGTGGTGCTTAATTCTCTCAGCTTTTGCTTGTCTGTAAAGCTTTTGATTTCTCCTTCATATTTGAATGAGATCCTTGCTGGGTACAGTAATCTGGGCTGTAGGTTTCTCACTTGCATCACTTTAAGTATGTCCTGCCATTCCCTTCTGGCCTAAAGAGTTTCTCTTGAAAGATCAGTTGTTATCCTTAATGGGAATCCCCTAGTGTGTTTATTTGTTGTTTTTCCCTTGCTGCTTTTAATATTTATTCTTTGGGTTTGATCTTTGTTTATGTGATTAATATGTGTCTTGGGGTGTTTTGCCTTGGGTTTATCCTGTTTGGGACTCTCTGGCTTTCTTGGATATGGATGAGTATTTCCTTCTCCATTTTAGGGAAGTTTTCGACTATTTTCTCCTCAAGTATTTTCTCGTGGTCTCTCCTTTTGTCTTCTTCTTGTGGGACACTTATGATTCGAATGTTGGGGCATTTAACATTGTCCTAGAGGTCTCTGAGGTTGTCCTCATTTCTTTTCATTCTTTTTTCTTTGTGTCTCTCTGTTTTGTTTATTTCTACCATTCTATCTTCTACCTCACTTATCCTATCTTCTGTCTCTGTTATTCTACTGCTGGTTCCCTACAGAGTGTTTTTTATCTCATTTATTGCATTTTGCATCATATGATTGCTCCTTTTTTTTAATTTCTTCTACATCCTTGTTGAACATTTCTTGCATCTTCTTAATCCTTGTCTCCAGTCTATTTATCTTTAACTGCATTTTGTTTTCACACTTTTGGATCATTGTCACTATCATTACTCAGAATTCTTTATTAGGGAGATTCTCTATCTCTTCCTATTTTGTTTGGTTTGGTGGGCATTCATCCTGTTCCTTTACCTGCTGAGTATTTCTCTGCTTTTTCATCTTGTTTATATTGCTGTGTTTGGGGTGGCCTTTCTGTATTCTGGCAGTTTGTGGAGTTCTCTTTATTGTGTAGTTTCTTCACTGTCGGTGGGGTTGGATGGGTGGCTTGTCAAGGTTTCCTGGTTAGGGAAGCTTGTGTTGGTGTTCCGGTGGGTAGAGCTGAATTTCTTCTCTCTGGAGTGCAATGAAGTGTCCAGTAGTGAGTTTGAGATATCTCTGGGTTTAGTGTGACTTTGGGCAGCCTGTATATTGAAGCTCAGGGCTATGTTTGTGTGTTGCTGGAGAATTAGCGTGATCCGTCTTGCTCTGGAACTTATTGGCCCTTGGGTGGTGCTCGGTTTCAGTGTAGTTATGGAGGCTTTTTATGAGCTCCTATCGATTAATGTTCCCTGGAGTCAGGAGTTCTCTGGTGTTCTCAGGCTTTGGATTTAAGCCTCCTGCCTCTGGTTTTCAGTCTTATTCTTACAGTAGCCTCAAGACTTCTCCATCTATATGGCACCAATGATAAAACATCTAGCTTAATGATGAAAAGTTTTTCCACAGTGAGGGACACCTGGAGAGGTACACAGAGTTACATGGAAAAGAGAAGAGGGAGGAGGGAGATAGAGGTGACCAGGAGGAGAAGAGAAAGGGGAGAGAGCAAGCTAGCCAGTGATCACTTCCCTTTGTTCTCTTCACAGTCTGCAACACTCAGAGAGGTTCATGGAGTTACGCAGAAAAGAGAAGAGGGAGGAAGGAGACAGAGGTGGCCAGGAGGATAAAATGGGGAATCAAACTGAGAGAGACAGATCCAGCCAGTAATCAGCTCTCTTAAGTGTTCTCCACAGCCCAGAACACACAAAGAGATTCACCTAGTCGAGTAGAGAAGAAAAGGCGGAGAGGGGAGATAGAGGTGACCTGGTAGAGAAAAAGGAGAGTCCAAAGGGGGAGAGAGCAGTCAAGCCAGTAATCTCGCTCCCAAGTAAAAATGGGTGCTGAAGATTGGGTTCCTAAAGGTACAAAATTGATAACAAATACCAAAAAGCCAAGATTAAAAATCTAGAGTAGAAGTTAGAGTCTCAAAACTACAATATTTAAAAAACAAAACAAAGTCACAAAAATTATAAAATATATATATGAAGTTTGCTTTAAAAAGAAGGTCTTTTTTTGCAAGATAATGGTAGGTTATAAAAATGAAAATAAAGTAGTAATAGAGGACTTAAAATTTTTTTTAATTAATTGAAAAATTATAATAGTGAAAATATATCTAGGACTCTCTGTCCAGCTGTTGTGGACAGTGTGGGGTCAGTTCATTTTCAGATAGTTCCTTGATCCAGCTTATACTTCTCAAGATCTAAAGGCCCCTTCCTATGTAGTCAGTGCTAACTACAGGGTTTTCATCTGTTGCACCTGTCACTTCCAAAGCAGTCCCCTCTGTTTATTTAGCTTCTTCTGTTTGCTGGTCTCTTCAGTGTCTAATTTCCACCAAGACACAAACGGGCGGTGGTGGTACACTATTTAGGCTCACTTGTTTAGTCGTGCTGTGGGGAGGGAGGAACACTGCAAGCAAATGTTTGCAGGGAGTGCTCGTAGTGTCTCGGCCACACCTGGGTTTGCCCCCGCTCACAGCGTGTGTGCTTTCCCAGTCTACACTGCTCAGGCTCTAGGTTGCTCTGCCAGGAACTGATCTGAGGCTGGGGCCTGGGTTGCGTGCACTTCCCAGGTCTAAAGCCTCTCAGGTTCAGGTTCTTGGGTACTCCACAAAGGTGCAGGCTTGGTTGGGCCTGCTGTTTTGTGCCCTTCCCAGGTCTAGAGCAGCTCAGGTGACCAGGTGCTTGGCGAGCACAGTCACCCTGAGTTGGAGGCTGAATCTTACTGCCTCCCCAGTCCCAGCCGGCTTGGTTTTCTGGGTGTACAATGGGCACGTATTCTCAGGTGTGCCATGTGTCTCTTCTGGGGAGCTGATCTCTGGCTGTGACCCTCCTGGCTGATGTCAACCATCTAGAATCCCAAGAAAGTCTTGGTTAACAATGAAGCCTGCTTGCAGTTTGGTAGAGGATGCCTCTCTGGAGCTGCCTTCTGGCAAGCCAGAAGGATTGCCCCCTTCTGGCTCTGGCTGTCCTCGCCTGTCTGTCTGCAGCAGGGAATGGGCCAGTCCACAGCCTGCTAGCTCTGCTCAGTCTTTTGCTCTGTGAGCGGGCCTGGCAGTGTCTTAGGTTAGGGCTTTTCCCAGGATAGCTATCCCACAGTCTGGGTTGCTATCTCAAGTTAGTTCCTTCAGGGCCATTCAGGCCCAGGGTCCTTATCCTAAGCAATGCAGCCCACGCCTCCCCAGCCTCTGCTTTCTAGTGGCAGGTGCAAGTGTCTGGGCTGTTGCTCCTGCTGGGAGTTGCCGTTAGGCACGTAATCTGTGGGTTTTCATTATTTATGTATTTATTTATTTCTCCTCCCAGTTATGTTGCCCCTGTGAGATTCCTAGGCTCGCCACAGACCCGCCAGTGAGAGTGTTTCCTGGTGTTCAGAAACTTCTCTCTTTTTTAAGACTCCCTTCCTGGGACGGATCTCCGTCCCTACCTCTTTTGTCTCTCTTTTTATCTTTTATATTCTGTCCCTTCCTCCTTTTTGGCCTCAGCATTCAAATGTTCTGTCAATGAATTTGTGGGGGAGAAAGTGGTCTCCTCGTCCTATTCCTCCGCCGTCTTAGGAACGCCCCTTGAAACATGAGATCTTAATTCCACAACCAGGGATTGAACTCATACCCCTTGCACTGGAAGCACAGTTTTGTCTTTTATAATTTGAACTTTTATTTTTTGCCTGGGGGTAACCGATTAACAATATTGTGACAGTTTCAGATGAACAGGGAAGGGATTCACCCTTACATATACATGTATCCACTCTCCCCCAAAACTCTCTTACCAACAATATTGCCACAAAGCACATAACCAAAATAAATATAGAGAAAAAGGAGAGAAAGAGATAATGCTCTGTAACCATATGGTCATCTGTAGGTGCAAATTCAGACACCCCCAAGTCATCAAGGGCTTACAAGATTATCAGGTGCTATCCTATGTAGAAAGTAAATACTTAATTTTTTAATTAAAAGTATTTATTTTTGGCTGCTCTGAGTCTTAGCTGTGCCACTCAGGATCTTTGTTGCCACACGCAGGCTCTTTAGTTGTGCCATGTGAACGTGTTAGTTGTGGCACATGAACTCTTAGTTCTGGCATGTGGGATCCAGTTACCTGACCAGGGATCGAACCTGGGCCTCCTGCATTGCGAGTACACAGGCTTAACCAGTGGACCAACAGGAGGGTCCTGAAAGTAAAGATTTTAGAAGTACCCTAAACCTGGTGGCTCAGAAAGTAAAGAATCCACCTGCAATGTGGGAGTCCTGGGTTTGATTCCTGGGTTTGGTACATCCCCTGGAGGGGAGCAACTCACTCCAGGATTCTTGCCTGGAGAATTCCCATGGACAGAGGAGCCTGTCAGGCTACAGTCCATGGGGTTGTAGAGAGTAGGACATGACTAAACAACTAAGCACACACCCAAAATCTAGCTGAAGAGAAGGAATATATGAGCTCTTTTTCTCTGACAGCATAACACCTGTCCTGAGTTCCTTGATTTCTGCTGCATTTTCCAAATCTTACATCACTTTAGGGACTGAGACCCATTTTCTCCAAGATTTGCTAGAGGATAACTGCTCAAGTGTTTGTAGGAATACGCATTTCCCAAGAAGCCTTTAATCAAGTGACAGAAGCTGATATCGGAACTCCACGAAAGAGGACTGCAGAGACAGGGACTCCTGATTATAGTGGTCACCCAAAGAGGTATCTTACATCAGTAGAAGGAGCAGTCCCAGGCTGTGGTAGATGTAGTGAGGATGCTGAGCAAGAGGAATCCAGAAGGACTCGAGTTGCATCCCCACTGCCTGTTTTCGGAGGCCCTTATAGACTACGATCACGAGGGTCACCCTGACTTTCAACTTGGAATTCTCAAGGAGACTAGGACCTTGATGTAAGACAAGCAGCTCCATAAAGCAGAGAGTGGAGTTACAGGGTTCGTCACATGTCAATGTGAGGACGTGAAAGTGGACTCACAGTAGCACACACTGCATCAAAGGAGGCCCTGGAAAATCTGTCGCTGTGGTCCCCAGGAAGCTCAGGGCACAGATGTCAGGTTGATTTCAGTCTGGAAATTCTCATTGAGGTGAGGCCTCTGTCTAATAGGATCAGCCTAGTTTTGTGGGTGGATGAACCTGAGCCCAAGCAGGACCTCAGATGACAATGCTGAGTGTTAGAGGGGACCCCTGGAGAGGGAGCCAAACAGCATTCTGTAAATTCTTAGCTCTGAGAGACCCAGAGGACCTACTTCTGAGTGGTCCCCTCATTCCACCTGTGTGATCTCAGGGAGGGCATGGCCTTCTCTAGCGGGATAGGGCCCCAGATCTGCAGAGGGGTGTCATCTTGACCATAACCGGACTTAAGGTGAGGAGGATCAGTGCTAATGAGAGGATCTCTCCCCAAAGAGGGAGGCTTACAGAGTGGCTCCCCTCCTGACAAGCAGAGATTCTCAGAGCAGTGCCCTGATTCCCTCTACTAGGGACTTGGGAAGGCGAGGGCTTTGTTTGGGGGTGTAGGACTTGGGTTCTTAGATGGAGGCGTTCAGGGCTCTGATAAACTGCACCCGGAGGACCCTGAGAGAGAATCCAGGGACGGATGAATATTGAGCTACCGGGGTTCCCGTAGCACGCTGCCCTTGCCGTTGTCCCTGGGCGACCTCACGTAGGACCTTACGCAGCTCCCCTCCACTTCCGCTTCGAAGGCGAGAAGCTCGACGGGTAGCCGCAGTCACCGTTTGGCGGAGACTTAGTGTCCAGGACTCGTCCGGAACCAAGGTGAGGACCTGAATGGAGCTGAAGGGACTTCCCAACCCTCCCAGTAATGAAAGTGACCCATCCACATCCCACCCCTGTGATATGGCTCTTGTGGGCCCGTCAGTGCTATCGGCTAAATGTTGCCTAGATTGTCTCAGGCTAAGGAATTGGTCTGTGGGGGTAGGCCCGGATTCTACCCCAGAGGAGGTCTAGGACCTAGGTAACAGCTCTGAGGGCTGATGAGCAGACTTCGACACCGCAAGGGGGCCGCACAGTGACTCCCGTATATTGGGCGCTAGGAGGCCCCAGGTAGAGCTGGCCAACTGTGGTGCCCCCTGGTGTCCACTGGAGCTGGTTTGGGGGAGTGAGAGCCTTGCTCTAACAGAATAAAACCAGTTCAACAAAGGGAGCTAGTCCCCTACATGATTCATGGTTGTGACGCTGAGTGAGGATGGGGGCCAGTTCCTTAAGAAACGGGGCCGCATAAAGCGCCAGCCCTGTTTTCAGGCCTGGGAGAATCGGGCGTTTGACATGACACTTCCCGGGACATCTCAGCGAAGTGAGCGACCAAGTCAAAGGGGGCAGCCTCAGGTTGGCAAGGGAGGGTTTCAGATTTGCAAGGAGTCATGGTGAGAACCTCGGGGGCTGTGGGGATGTTCCACACTACATCATTCAGACCAAATCCTCCCTTTCATCATCTGTGGCAGACCTCAGGAATACATGTCGGTCCCCACTGTGGGCTAAGGAGTGGTCAGCTAAGGGAGTGGTCAGCAGAGGGAGAACTTTTGACCTTTTCATGAGTCAAATATAGACCTTGGTTACTTCCAAGTCCTGTCTATTGTAAATAGTACTGCAGTGAACATTTGAGTACCAGTGTCTTTTTCAGGTGTTTCCTCAGGATATATGCTCTGTAGTGGTACTGTTGGCTCATTTGGTAATTTTATTCCTAGGTGTTTTTTTTTTTTTTGTGCAGAGTGAATTAAATCAGAAAGAGCAAAGCCAGTATCATATATTAATGCATATATATATATGGAATCCAGAAAGATGGTACTGATGAATCTATTTGCAGGGCAGCCTGGAGATGCAGACATAGAGAACACACTCATGGACACAGTGGGTGAAGGAGATGGAGGGGCAGATTGAGAGAGGAACATATTACCATATGGAAAATAGATAACCAGTGGGAATTAGTTTTATAACTCAGGGAGCTCAAAGCCAAGGGTCTGACAGCTTCAGAGGTGTGGGATGGGGTGGGAGGTGGGAGAGAGTTTCAAGAGGGAGGGGGCATATAGTATACCTATGGCTGATTCACATTGATGTGGGACAGAAGGTAATATAATATTGTAAAGATATTATCCTTCCATCAAAAATAAGTAGATTTGTTTTAAAAAAGACATGTAGAAGAAAAGAGAAGCAAAAAAAATTTTTAACTTTGAATTGGGATCTTGCATGGTACCACAGGGACATCAACCTGCCTGCAACAGCATCCGTTCTTAGGAGACCATGTTTGGTAAGATGAGGTCATCTTCACTTCCTCCTGTTGGGACACAGGGTGATTGGCTTTTACTATCAGACAGGTATCAGTTCCGGAGAAAGAGGAGGTTCTCTACCAGGAGCTCAGTTGAGGAACCTGAGTGAACACTCAAGAGTGTCCATTCCAACCCTTGGATTTCAGCCCAGGAAATCTCAGGTATGGGCTGTGAGTTTGAACATGTCCTTTACTGTTTTATGCCAAGTCTAGGGGAGGGGAAATGTCTAGTCTGAAGGTGCAGCCACCAGTCAGCAAATGGAGAATAGTGCCCAACATTTTAAGGAGCCAAAGTAAGGACCATGAATGATAATCCCAGTGAACTCAGGATAGAAAAGACCCTACTGAGCTCTCAGCACTGAGTATCCCCTGGGAAGGAGGTGGACTGAAGCATCCCTTCACTTGTTTCTGGATCATGTGGAGGTCTAAAATGTCTGCATCAGAGTAGCAGAGAGGAGGGTGCCCATGCTCCGCCAGGACTTGATGTGATAATACTGAAGATGAGCTGAGAGGACCCCACTGCCAGCACCTGCTGTCACCTCAGTAAATCCAAAGTAGGGCTGAGAGGTCGCAGAGGAAAAGTAAGGCCTCTGTTCTTCCTCTGTGGGATTGTGTGAGGACAGGCTGACCAGGAAAACAGGAGCCTTGTGGGTTCCTAGGACAATGTCCTCAAGGACACCTGCAGAGGCGGCCTTTGATTAAGCCAAGGTAGAATCTCCCAGTTTTAAGGTGGTCATGCCACCTCATTCTCCAACCTCCAGGTGCCCCAACCTCCTGTCTATTGGCCCAGACTCCTGCCTGAGGTCCCTGACCACAGCTGTCATGCCCCGTGGGCAGAAGAGTAAGCACCGTGCTTGTGACAAATGTCACCAGGCCTGGGCTGAGACCCAGGGTCTTCATGATCAGGCTACCACTTCTAGGGGAGAAGAGACCACCTCCTCCTCCCCTCCTGATTCAGAGAGCGGTCCCTCAAGCTCGTCTGCTGCTGGCACCTCCAAGGGGCCTCAGGGAGCCCAAGGCACCACCAGGGCTGCTTCAGGTGCTATACGCAAAAGATCTGGTGTCGGGCGCGCAGCACGCTCGAGATCTGGTGTTGGTGCCGCAGCACGCTCAAGATGTGTTGTAGGTGCCGAGGGCCAAGTTCAGGAAGGTGAAAATTTCTCCCAGGCCTCGGCTGCTGCTGAGAGCTCTCACACAGATCTTCTGACCAAGGAGGAGAAAGAGCCCCTTATAGGTTGGTTGGGGAGTGTAACATGCCCCAGGCAGTGTTCTCAGCCTGAGCAGTCGCTCACCTAACGTTCAGGATTCTCGAGGACTTGTGACTCCCACCTAGGAGGGTGCCCAGGTCAGTAGACCTTTATCTGAGGTTGGCCGGCTCAGGTCAGTAGAGAAATATTTCTAAGGTGTGCTTGGAGGAAGGACAGCAGGCCTGCCAAGCCCATATCAGCAGAGACCTCACAGAATCCTCCCTGTTGCCGTGGAAGATCCTTGTAAATGTCAGAAAGAGTTGGCCTCATGTCCTTCTCAGGGGTAACAGAAAAGTGATGAGCTTGATTTGAGGTGGAGGTCTCAGGTCAGCAGAGGGGGAACTCTTAGGCCTTCACCCGAGTCAGATTTAGGGTATGGAGTCAGCACCCCCAGTGGGATCACCATCATATGCGTTCTCAACCTGCCTGATGCAGTTGTCACTCATGGCATGGCAGGTGTGGTCAAGGGATACCACCCTCACATCCTTTTGGATCTCAGGAAATGTTCTCAGATCCTAAAAGAGTGGAGCCCTCAGGCCCTGCCAGCATCCAGATCAAGCAAACTGAATGAGGACTGAGGAGCCCACCCCCTTTTGGATAGAGGGGTAAGAGGGCCTGGCCCTGCACTCAAGACTGCAATCCCCAGGGAAGGGTATGGGGCTGAGCCACCACCCCTGCCCCATTAGTTTTTTAAGTTTACTTTTTAAAGCAGTCTTAGAGTGACAGCAAAATGGAGCAGAAAGTATGGAGAGTTCCCATCTATCTTCCTCCTGGACACATGCACAGCCTCCCCTACTGTCAACATCCCCCAGCAAAATAAGCCATTTGCTACAATCTAGGGAGCTACATTATATATCATTAGCACACAAAGTCCTGGACTAGCCCACTTACTTACATTAGCTTCTTTCTTGGTATTGTACCCTCTGTGAGTATAGACAAATGGATGATGACTTGTATCCAGCCTTATGGGCTTCCCTGGTGAGTCAGTGGTAAAGAATCCACCTGCCCATGCAAGAGACATGGGTTCAATCCCTGGATGGGAAGATCCCCTGGAGCAGACATAGCCATCTCACCGAGTATTCTTGCCTGAGAAATCCCGTAAACAGAGGAGGCTGGCGGGGTACAGTCCATGAGGTCGCAAAGAGTCAGGCACAACTGAGTGACTAACAACAGCACCCACCCTTGTAGGGTCACACAGAGCAGTTTCATGACAGTGAAAAGCTCTCTATCCTCTGTTCATCCCTCCCTCCCCCCCAACCCCTGGCAACCATTGGTCTTTTTACTGTTTCTATAGTTCTGCTTTTTTCCAAAAGTCATGTACTTGGAATAATGTAGTGTGTAGCTTTTTGAGAATATTTTTTTTTATTTTTTTAGTAATACACATCTAAGGTTCCTCCATGTCTTTTCACGGTTTGAAAACTTATTCATTTTTAGCATTGAACAGTATTCTGTTACTTATCCCATTACCTGCTGAAGGACACCGATGTTGCTTTTTAAGTTTTGGAAAATATGAGATAAGCTGCTATAAACAACTGCATGCAGGTTTTTGTGTTGATGTAAGTCTCCAGCTCATCTGGCTAAACACCAAGGAGCGTGACCACTAGATCATAGGGTAAGAGTATATTTACTGTTTAGTAACTCAGTTGGGTCCAACTCTTTGCCACCTCGTGGAATATGGCCCATCAGGCTCCTCTGTCCACGGGATTTCCCAGACAAAATACTGGAGTGGGTTACCATTTCCTCTTCCAGGGAGTCTTCCCAACTCAGGGATCAAACCCATGAGTCTCCTGCATTGTAGTTGGATTCTTTACCACTAGCCCAAGAGTATGTTTCAGTTCAGTTCAGTCACTCAGTCGTGTGCAACTCTTTGCAACCCCATAGACTGCAGCATGCCAGGCCTCCCTGTCCATCACCAACTCCTGGAGTTTACTCAGACTCATGTCCATTGAGTCGGTGATGCCATCCAACCATCTCATCCTCTGTTGTCCCCTTCTCCTCGTGCCCCCAATCCCTCCCAGCATCAGGGACTTTTCAAATGAGTCAGTTCTTCAGGTCAGGTGGCCAAAGCATTGGAGTTTCTGCTTCAGCATCAGTCCTTCCAAAGAATATTCAAAACTGATTTCCTTGAGGATGGACTGGTTGGATCTCCTTGCAGTCCAAGGAACTCTCAGGAGTCTTCTCCAACACCACAGTTCAAACGCATCAATTCTTCAGCACTCAGCTTTCTTCACAGTCCAACTCTCACATCCATACATGACTACTGGAAAAACCATAGCCTTGACTAGCAGACCTTTGTTGACAAAGTAATGTCTCTGTTTTTTAACATGCTGTATAGGTTGGTCATAACTTTTCTTCCAAGGAGCAACCGTCTTTTAATTTTGTGACTGTGGTCACCAGCTGCAGTGATTTTGGAGCCCCAGAAAATGAAGTATGTCACTATTTCCATTGCTTCCTCATCTATTTAGTTGGTTTAAGAAAATGACAATTTATTGACGTATGATTGACATACAAAAACCTATACATATTTAATTTATTGATGAGTTTGGAGAAAAGTCTACTCTTGTGAAATGACCACCATAGTTTATGCTGTAAGCATATCCATTACCTTCACAATTTCCCTCTCTTCCTTTTTTTAAGTATATTTTTAATCGGAATATATTTGCTTTACAATATTGTGTTGGTTTCTGCCACACATCAACATGAATCAACAATAGGTATAAATGTGTCCCCTCCCCCTTGAACATCCCCCCACCTCCCACTCCTTCCCACCCCTCTAGGTTATCACAGAGCACCTGTTTGAGCTCCCTGCATCACACAGCAAATCCCCATTGGCTGTCGATGTTCCAAATGGTAATGTGTATGTTTCAGGATTACTCTCAGTTTGTCCCTCCCTCTCCTCAACCCCTGTGTCACCAAGTCTGTCCTCTATGCCTGCGTCTCCATCCTGCCCTGCAAATACATTCATCAGTGCTGTCTCCTAGATTTCATGTGTATGTGTCAGTATATGATGTTTATATTTCTCTTTCTGACTTTCTTCACTCTGTATAATAGGCCCTAGGTTCACCCACTACGTTGGAACTCACTCAAATATGATCTTTGTTATGGCTGAGTAGTATTTCATTGTAGACATGTACCAAAGCTTCTTTCTCCATTCGTCGATGGACTTCTAGGTTGCTTCTGTGGCCTATCTGTTGTAAATAGTGCTGCAGTGATAATTGGAGTACATGTGTCTTATTCATGCCTGGAAAATCCAGTGGACTGAGGAGTCTGGTGGGCTACAATCCATGGGGTCGTAAAGAGTCGGACACAACTGACTGACTTCTGTGTGTGTGTGTGTGTGTGTTATTCAGTTATGGTTTCCTAAGGGTTTATGCCCAGTAGTGGGATGGTTGCGTCATGTGGTAGTTTTATTCCTAATTTTTAAGTAAACTTCATACTTTGCTCCATAGAAAGAAAGAAAGTGAAGTCACTCAGTCATGTCCAACTCTTTATGATCCCATGAACTGTAGTCTGCCAGGCTTCTCTGTCCATGGGATTTTCCAGGCAAGAGTACTGGAGTGGGTTGCCATTTCCTTCTCCAGGGGATCTTCCTGACCCAGGGGTCGGACCCAGGTCTCCTGCATTGCCGGCAGACGCTTTACCCTCTGAGCCACCAGGGAGGCCCATAGAGGCTGTATCAATTTACATTCCCACCAACAATGCAAGAGAGTTCCCTTTTCTCCACACCCTCTGCAGCATTTATTGTTTATAGATTTTTTGATGATGGCCATTTTGAAAGATGCCTTCTCACCCTTTATGTTCTGTATCTGTGATAAGAACACTTACCATAAGATTTGACCTCTTAGAGTGTACAATATAGTATTCTTAACTATAAGCTCTCTATTATATAGTAGATCCCTAGACCTTATTCATTTTGTATAATTAAACTTTGTAACTTTTGATTAATACTGAGAATTGGAATACTGCCTGCTGTATTAGTGAATAAACAGTATCAGTTATCAACAGTTGCAGCCACCACAGATGGTGAACCCTGAGGGAACACAGGATGTAAAAATACAGGATACAGGCCCCAGATTTGTGAAGTTCATATCAAAGGAATGATTTCAGTGAGCTCCGATTCTTGCATCTTTCCATATATGGAAAAGTGCTAAATTCCTTAACCTGGGTTATCTGGTTTTCCTTCATTTATCATAATCTTTTGATATTCAGACTACCTGCCCTTTGCTGCAAAACTTCTATGTAACCTGGCTCCTCCCCTCCCTTCCTTGGAGCAGTTCTCTCAGGGTTACTTGAGATGCTGCCTCCTGAGTTGAAGTCCTAAACGTTTGTACCAAAGAGAACATACCTGTCAACTTTTAGGTTGTGAATGTTTTTTTAAATTTCTTTTAATGTATTCATTTTAACTACTTTACAGTACTGTAGGGGGTTTTGCTATACCTTGACATGAATCAGCCATGGGTGTACATTGTTCCCTTTCATGAACCCCCTCCCACCTCCCTCCCCATCCCGTCTCTCAGGGTCATCCCAGTGCACCAGCCCTGAGCACCCTGTCTCATGCATAGGTTGTGAATGTTTTCTAAATCTGCAGTTCCTTCTCATTCACCCTCCCATAGACCATGACAACCACCACTCTACTCTCTGTTTTTTTGATTTTGACCATTTTAGATTCTTCATATAAGTGACATGCAGTATTTGTCCTTCTGTGTCTGGCTTATTTCACTGTAGCAGAAGGTCCTCTAGGTTTATCCACGCTGTCATAACTGGAGAGGTTAGCTGTTTTTAGGCTGAATGATATTCCATTGTATGTATATTTTGCATCTTTATCCGTTCATCTATCGCTGGACACCTAGGCTGCTTCCCTTTCTTGGCTATTGTGAGTAGTGCTGCAATGAACATGGGAGTGCAGAGCTCTCTTCGAGGTCCTGATTTCAATTCCTTTGGATAGTAGTGGAATAGCAGAAAGTATTATGTGTTATTTTTGATTTTTTGAGGGACTGCTATACTGTTTTCCCTGTAAATTGGCTGCACCAATTTACATTCCTACCAGCAGTGTTGAATATATATAGTTTACTAAGAAACTTGCAAACTTTCTTCCAAAGTGGCTCTACCATTTTGAATCACCACCACCGAGGAATGAGAGTTCTTGTTGATTCACATCCTTACCAGCATTTGGTGTTGTCAGTCCTTTGAATGCTGGCCATTCTGAAAGGCATGTCATGGTAGCTGCTTGTTTTTTTTTTTTTTTTTAATTTGGAGTTCCCTAATGGTATATGATTCCCTGGTGGCTCACATGATAAAGCTTCTATCCCCAATGCCAAAGACCCGGGTTCGATCCCTGGGTTGGGAAAATCCCCTGGAGAAGGAATTGGCAACCCACTCCAGCATTCTTGCTTGGGAAATCCCATGGACAGAGGAACCTGATGGGCTACAATCCATGGGATTGCAAAGAGTGGGACACGACTGAGCGACTTCACTTTCACTTCCAGTGGTATATGATGTGGAGCATCTTTTCATATGCTTGTTTGCCATCTGTGTATCTTCCTTGGTGAGGTATCTATTCATATCTTTTGTTCATGTTTTATTATGTGTTAGTTTTTTCTTATTAAGAGTTCTTTGTATATTTTAGATTAGAGCCTTCATCAGATATGTCTTTTGCAAATATTTTCTCCCAGACTATGACACATCTTCTTGTTCTCTTGGTGTATTTTTATAGAGCAGAAGTTTAAAGGGAATGAAATCTAGATTATCAATTATTTCTTTCATGGAGCCCCATCACTTTTTTCTGTGATGATATTTTATTGATTGGTTTGCTCTGTGGCACATGGGATCTTAATTCCCCAACCAGGGTTTGAACTCACACCCGTTGCACTGGAGGCACAGTTTTTGTAAAATTTTAGCTTTTTTATTTTGTATTGGGGGATAGCAAATTAACAATATTGTGACAGATTTCAGGTGAACAGTGAAGGGACTCAGCCATACATATACACGTATCCACTCTCCCCCAAACTTCCATCAATATTGCCACATTATGTTAAGCAGAGTTCCCTGTGTGATACAGTACATCCTTGTTGCTTATCCATTTTAAATATAGCAGTGTGTACATGTCCATCCCAAATCCCCTAACTATCCCTGTCCCACATCCTTCCCCAGTAGCAACCATAAATTTGTTCTCTGAGACTGAAAGTCTTTCTATTTTGTAGTTAAATTCATTTGTATCATCTCTTTTTAAATTATACATATAAGATATGTCATATAATATTTCTTCTTCTCTGTCTGAATCACCTCAATCAGTATGATAATCTCTAGGTCAGTCATGTTGCAGATTGGCGGTTGCCACAAGACGAGGTTGCAGGATGGATGAAATGGGTGTAAGTGACCAAATGGCATAAAGATTCACAACTTTCACTAACAAAATAAAGAAGCCCTAGGGATATAATATACAGCATGGTGACTGCAGTTAATCATTGTTGTTGTTAAGTCACCAAGTCATTTCCTATTCTCTGCAACCCCATGGATTGTAGCTTGCCAGCCTCCTCTGTCTTTGGAATTTTCCATGCAAGGATACTGGATTGAGTTGCCATGTCCTCCTCCAGGGGATCTTCCCGACCCAGGAATCAAACCCTCATCTCCTGCATTAACAGGCAGATTCTTTACCACTGAGCCACCAAAGAAGCCCATAGTAATAGTACTGTATTGTATATGTGAAAGTTCCTGGGAGAATATATATATATATATATATTCCTATTTTTTTAATTTTTATTTTTACTTTATTTTGCTCTACAATACTGTATTGATTTTGCCATACATTGACATGAATCAGCCACGGATGTACATGAGTTCCCCATCTTGAACCCCCCTCACACCTCCCACCCCATATCATCTCTCTGGATCATCCCCGTGCACCAGCCCCAAGCATCCTGTATCCTGTATCGAACATAGACTGGTGATGCGTTTCTTACATGATAGTATACATGTTTCAATGCCATTTGCCCAAATCATCCCACCCTTTCCCTCTCCCACAGGGTCCAAAAGTCCGTTTTAAACATCTGTGTCTCTTTTGCTGTCTTGCATACAGGGTTATCATTACCATCTTTCTAAATTCCATATATATGTGTTAGTATACTGTATTGGTGATTTTCTTTCTGGCTTACTTCACTCTGTATAATAGGCTCCAGTTTTATCCACCTCATTAGAACTGATTCAAATGTATTCTTTTTAATGGCCGAGTAATACTCCACTGGGTATATGTACCACAGCTTTCTTATCCACTCATCTGCTGATGGACATCTAGATTGTTTCCATGTCCTGGCTATTATAAACAGGGCTGCGATGAACATTGGGGTACACGTGTCTCTTTCAATTCTGGTTTCCTTGGTGTGTATGCCCAGCAGTGGGATTGCTGGGTCATAAGGCAGTTCTATTTCCAGTTTTTTAAGGAATCCCCACACTTTTCTCCATAGTGGCTGTACTAGTTTGCATTCCCACCAACAGTGTAAGAGGGTTCCCTTTTCTCCACACCCTCTCCAGCATTTATTGCTTGTAGATTTTTGGATCACTGCTATTCTGACTGGTGTGAAATGGTACCTCATTGTGGTCTTGATTTGCATTTCTCTGATAATGAGTGATGTTGAGCATTTTTTCATGTGTTTGTTAGCCATCTGTATGTCTTCTTTGGAGAAATGTCTATTTAGTTCTTTGGCCTATTTTTTGATTGGGTCGTTAATTTTTCTGGAATTGAGCTGCATAAGTTGCTTGTATATTTTTGAGATTAGTTGTTTGTCAGTTGCTTCATTTGCTATTATTTTCTCCCATTCTGAAGGATGTCTTTTCACCTTGCTTAAAGTTTCCTTTGTTGTGCAAAAGCTTTTAATTTTAATTAGGTCCCATTTGTTTATTTTTGCTTTTATTTCCAGTATTCTGGGAGGTGGATCATAGAGGATCCTGCTGTGATTTATGTCAGAGAGTGTTTTGCCTATGTTCTCCTCTAGGAGTTTTATACTTTCTGGTCTTACATTTAGATCTTTAATCCATTTTGAGTTTATTTTTGTGTATGATGTTAGAAAGTGATCTAGTTTCATTCTTTTATAAGTGATTGACCAGTTTTCCCAGCACCAAAGTTGTTGTGGGCTTCCCTGGTGGCTCAGATGGCAAAGAATCTGCCTGCAATGTAGGAGACCAGGGTTTGATCACTTAGTCAGGAAGATCCCCTGGAGAAGGGAATGGATACCCATTCCAGTGGGTAATTCTTACTTGGAGAATTCCATTGATAGAGGAGCCTGGTGGGCTCCCGTCCTTAGGGTCAAAAAGAGTGGACCAAGACTGAGCAACTAACACTTTCACTTCATTTTCATAGTTGATGTATAATATTTTATGTTTCAGGTACACAACAAAGTGATTCACAATTTATAAAGGTTATGTTCCATTTACATTAAGTATAAAATATTGGGTTATTATAAAATATTGGGTATATCCCCTTTATTGCAATATATCCTTGTAGCTTATCTATTTTATACATATTAGTTTGCACCTCTTAATCTTCTATCCCTGCCCTTACCCTCCCCCTTGCTGCTCTCCACTGGTAACCACTACTAGCTTGTTCTCTGTATCTGTGAGTCTGCTTCATCCCCTTAGTCTGTTTTATTTTTTAATTCTCCATATAAATGGTATTATACAGCATCTGTCTTCCTCTATCTCACATATTTCAGTTAACATAATACTTTCCAATCAATCCACATTCTTGAAAATGGCAAAAGTTCATTCTTTTTTATGACTGAGTAATATTCCATTGTGTGTGTATGGATCTTTTAGAATTTGTGGGATTTTTTTTTCATTTTTAGCAGTAATTTAAAGTAAGTTGAGCACTGAAGAATTGATGCTTTTGAACTGTAGTGTTGGAGAAGACTCTTGAGAGTCCTTTGGACTGCAAGGAGATCCAACCAGTCCATCCTAAAGGAGATCATCTTGGGTGTTCTTTGGAAGGAATGATGCTAAAGCTGAAACTCCTGTACTTTGGCCACCTCATGCGAAGAGTTGGCTCATTGGAAAAGACTCTGATGCTGGGACGGATTGGGGGCAGGAGGAGAAGGGGACGACTGAGGATGAGATGGCTGGATGGCATCAACAACTCGATGAACATGAGTTTGAGTGAACTTCAGGAGTTGGTGATGGACAGGAAGGCCTGGCGTGCTGCGATTCATGGGGTCACAAAGAGTTGAACACAACTGAGCGACTGAACTGAACTGAACTGAACTGAAAGTTTATTCACACGTTAATGCAGGTTATTTTAACTTTTAAGATAGCATCACATGGCATACTTCTGAGTACATTCCTGAAATATTATTTTGTACTTATTTCTGTTTTATAGATCTATGCAACCTCTGGTACTGGGGAGGCTATCATCTGGGTTCTGATCGCATAGCAGGGGACAAATGGACGCCAGAACTCTAGGAATCATTAAAGCAAGAGACCACAGTGATCTTAGAGTAGCAAACCAAGTGCCGCCATTAGTGTTCATGTCTGGACAATAAATTCTGTTGCAAAAGCAACCTTAGGTAGTGTGAATGGGTAGTCTTTAGGGAAAGGAATTGTCAGAGAGAATACACTGCTTCGATATGGGCTGCCATTCTTTTTCGTAATTGTGATTTGCCAATGAAATGTATCATCCCCAACTGGACCTGCAGAATATTGTGCTGGACGGTCACTGGCCACATCACTAAGTTCCTTATTAATCCATTTCAGTGCCACAGTCTGTGCTTTTTGTCTGACTCCTCACTGTCTCAGTGTGTCCTCAAAAGTCTGCCCAAAACTCCTGATTATCTGGTGGCTGGGAAGGACTATCTCTTCATCTCACACTGGCTCTGCCAGACACAGGTGCCTTCTTAATAACCAGGGAGGTTGGACTGGGGAGGGCTCCCTGGCAGAGGGTAGATGAGGCTGGAGGGGAAGGGGACATGAGCAGTGGAAACGCTTAGACTCACACAAGCATTGAGTACCTGACAGAGACCATCCAAATTAGTGGGTTATTTTTTTTTTCAGCTATACACCCAGGAGTGGGATTGCAGGGTCATTTGTTTGGTCTGTTTTTAGATTTTGAGGGCCCTTCTTACTGTTATCCATGGTGGCTGCACCAATTGACATTCGCACCAACAGTGTACAGATCTTGTCCACATGCTCACCAGCATTTGTGACTTCTCTTCCTTTGGGATGATAGCCTTCTGATAGGTGTAAGATAATACCTCATTGTGGGTTTAATTTGTATTCATATGATGATTAATAATGTTGAACATCTTTTCATGTGCCTCTCGGCCATTTGTATGTCTTCTTTGGAAAAATGTGTATTTAAGTCTTCTGCCCATGGACAGAGGAGCCTGGTGGGCTGCAGTCCATGGGGTCGCTAAGAGTCAGACAGGACTGAGTGACGTCACTTTCACTTTTCACTTTCATGCATTGGAGAAGGAAATGGCAACCCACTCCCGTGTTCTTGCCTGGAGAATCCCAGGGATGGGGGAGCCTGGTGTGCTGCCGTCTATGGGGTCGCACAGAGTTGGACACGACTGAAGCGACTTAGCAGCAGCAGCAGCCCATTTTTTTCTTGATTGTTTTTTTTTTAACTGTTGTATAAACTGTTTATATATTTTGGATATTAACCCCTTATTGGTGATATCATTGGCAAATATTTTCTCCCATATAGTAGGTTGGCTTTTCATTTTGTTGATGGTTTCCTTTGCTGTGCAAAAGCTTTTAAGTTTAATTACCACCCATTTATTTATTTTTGCTTTTATTTCCCTAGCTTTAGGAGACAGATCCAAAAAGAATATTGTTATGATTTATGTCAAAGAGTGTTCTGCTCATATTATCTTTTAAGAGTTTTATGGTTTCCATTCTTATAGCTAGGTCTTTAGTCCATTTTCCATTTACTTTTGTATATGGTGTTAGAGAATATACTGATCTCATTCTTTGAGAGCTATATGTCTAAGGATGAGATTAGAGCATAAATACAATTTGGTAATGTAAAATTAAATATGCTTTTACATTTGAGCCAGTAATTCAGTGTTTCCAGAAATTAACCCTGAAGAGACATCCACAACCATATGAAAATACGTAAATGTCCATGCACATGTTAATTGAGGCAACATGATATATCCACAGAGTGGAGTACTACGAAGCTATAAAAAGGAGTGAGTACAATTTTGTAAACTAATAAGGGATGCTTCCGTGATAGATAGAGGTATATAAAAGAACGTGGGAGTTTGGGGCTAATGTCAATGATACCAAGTCCAGCGCCTTCCCGTTCTGGTATGAAGAGGCTTTGAGAGCTGAAAGAGAGAGAGCCAGAGCCAGAGCTGCAGCCAGGCTCCTACGGTGCCAGGGCCACTGCACTTTCTGGAGCATGTCCAAAGCTCCTCCCACCCCTAGTGAAGTCTGAGCAGATACTTCACATTACATTTCAAGAAAGCAGGCAATCTTCCAACTAGCAGAGGACCAAGGTGGGACTCATGGAAATTCAGCATAAAACATAATTGTTTTCCTATACAATATGCACAAATTGCAGATTTTTCTTATTTTTTCTGTGTTTAAATGTTGTTCCTTTTAATTAAAGATGTGTTTAGCTTCAGAGTCCAAGTATACTAATGGCACAGTTCCCACATGTACCGCAGATTATCAAGTTGAAAAATAAGAATTTTCATAGTACATAGCACAGACTGAAATCCTTGAATAGTTTCTTGTCATTTGGAATAAGACAACATGATATTAGAATACGGATTTTTTTTTTCTGAAAATGGAAATTTTTCCACAGTGAAGTCTGTGTGATCATCAGATATAGAAAAAAATCCTAAGAGGTAATCACTTCTTGGTTTGTTTTATTTGTTTTAGTCTTTCTTTGTAAAATTGAAGTTAATTTACCTGGATTGGCTTAGCTTATTTAAGAATATGAGAGAAGTGAAATCCCAGTAAAATTGCTTTTTTGCACACTTGCACTATAGTTGTTCAAATATGAACTTAGCATCTGCTCTTTGGAAGCCTTCTGGGTGGTTTTGAGGATGCTAAGAAAACTAAACTCAACCTCTTCTTATAGAATTCTAGAGTCTAAGAGCAGCATTCATATAAAGTAGCTGGTGACCTGAGATCTAAGGGCCCAATAAAAATGAGGTGTAAGGAGGTGAGGGGATTGAGGGCTTCCTCATGAGGCGTCTAGTGTAAATACACTGAGGCAAGTCACTTGGAGACTTTAGGGCAATAAAAGTCTGGCGGTAGAAGGTAGTTTTAAGTTAGGCTACATGGCGAGCCCACCAGGGAGGCTGTGGAAACACTGAATAGGGGTCAGACCCTCAGATGCTGGGTCTCAAACTTGAGAGGATTAAGCCTGGAATGGAAAACTACCCTGAATGAACTACCCTTCATTGTTTTCCATGTAGCTGCCCAATTTTCGCAGTAGCACTTACTGAAGGGACTGGCATTTTTGGTTTGCAAGTATTCTGTTCAGGATTTTTACATCTATGTTCTTTAGTGACATTGGCCTGTAATTTCCTTTTTTGGTGAATCTTTGTCTGATTTTGCTATCAGGGTGATGGTGGCCTCATAGAACAAGTTTGGGAGTGTTCCTTCTTCTGCCATTTTTTGGAAGACTTTGAGATTGATAGGTAATAACTCTTCTCTGTTTGATAGAATTCATCTGTGAAACCATGTGGTCCTGGACTTTTGGATATTGGAAATTGTTAAATCACTGTTTCAGTACTTGTGATTGGTCTGCTTACATTCTCTATTTCTTCCTTGTTCAGTCTTGGAAGGTTGTACCTCTCTAAGAATTTTTTCTTCTAGGTTATCCATTTTATTTGCATATAGTTGTCTGTAGTAGTCTCTTATGATCCTTTGAATTTCACACAACTACATTCTTAATGAAATCAGCCCTGATTACCTTGGTGTGGTGAGAGCATAGAGGTAAAATGAGGGAGTGTGAAACAGGAAAATGTGGCCCCCCTGCCATAAGAACATACCCTGAGCCCTGGTTAAAGGAATTTCATACAGTTGGACACATTCTGGTATTTCCTCACTAAAAAGTTTAGTCCTCTTTTGTATGAGCCAGAATAGCAGGGAGGTAGCATTGAACTGCTTATAAATGTGTGTGCGTGATGTTAAAAATGAAATTTTACCAGGAGAAATAACCATTGGTTGTGGTCTTAAAGGTAATGGGCTACATAGAGGCCTTGGGTTGAATGTGTTTCCCCAGGAAATTGCCCAGACATCTAGATTTGCTTGTCTGTGTGTGATCTCTGCTGGAGTGGTAAAATGTTTTGGTCATCTACCAGAAAGATTAAACCCCAGCATGCTCAGAAAGGAAGTGAGGAAATCAGTGTTTAAACATGTGTGGCCCTCAATTGTTCTCTCAAACTCAGCTCTGGCTGAGTTTAAGACAGCTTCCTCTTTCACTTTCTTCAACATGATGCAATCACTCTTTCACCCTCTGCCTCACTAGGTAAGTTTTTCAAGGTAGAGGGTGAGACAGAGTCTAAGCGTGCATATGCCCATCTTCAGTAGACAAGCGTGCCCTCAGTACATGGCAGGGTGGAAACATTAGGAGCCTCTGACCAAATGGGCTCCAGTCTTGAAAATGGTGGGACAGATTCCTTGGAAGCTGGGTAGCACACTTGGCTCTCAAGCTACAGTTTGACAGCCACATATAATGGAAAATTTTTCAGGGTTCTTTAAGTGAACCCTCAGATCCAAGCTAGTCACCTTGAGACTGTCCATTCTTCTCAGTGGTTTCTCCAGGGAATTCATACAGCCAACTCTTCCCAGAAACCAAACGAGGAGATGGAATTGGGTCCTAAATTAAGGGGCAGTGCCTCTAGTTTGCCCATTTTCTCCCTAGAAAGGAACAAAGCACTCTGAGCCACAGATAGACAAGCCCTGAAGGCTTTCCTACAGCTCCCATGAATGCAGGGGTTTTCCAGGGGAAGCCAACATTTCTGCCTCATCCAGAGACCTCAAGCTCCTGATAAGAGTGCTGGTTGAGGTCGACTGCAATCCATGAAGGCTGGGAAGAAGCATCAAGCATTGGTAAGACAGTTGGTCCAGGCTCTGTTTGCTGGCCAAAATGTCAACTATTTTGAGCACTACAGTGGAAGTGCAGTCTATGGAGTTGCAAAGAGTCGAACATAACTGACTGACTGAACTGAACCGAACTGAACAGTGGAAGAAATTGGTCATTCAACTGCAGAGCTCAGTTTGGGCTGATTAGTGGCCAGGAAGAGCCAGCACAGCTAACCCAACAGTAATATAAGTCCATCCAGGCACCAAAACTCCAAACTTTATAGCATATAAAGAGACATGTGAAGGAAGTTAAATCTCTGATAATTACCTTACTTAAATACCCATTAATCCAACCTTGTCAGTGCTTATATAATACTCCAGTCTGGTGGGTACAAAGATTTGAGACCTGGGATTTTCATTTTGTACAAAATTTGAGAATCATTAACCAAATTGAGGATGATTTCCCACAAGATTGAAGAATGTACAAAGAGAGATGGGTGGGGGGATTGAAACATAAAACATCAACCAACTTAAACTTGTTTTGCTTCCTTAAAACAGGTTGCTGGTTAATGAAACCTTGAGTTATTTTTAGAGGCAGCACCAGGCAGATGCAAAAAGGAGCCCCTGTTTTCAGGATGACCCCTGACCCAAGAGGGCTCAGTCTGTGAAACTCTCAGAGTAGGAATGTTGCCATGGGAGAACTGTAGGACGTCCTTCAGTATGGAAAATCTGACTTCTAGCAGCATGAATAGCTTACATGAACTAATTCAAGACTAGCCAATTAGCTTCCAAGTTTGCAGTTCCCCTAAACCCTTTAATTTTACCTCAAACTCTGGATTGAGGAGACAGATTTGAGAGCCCTGCCTCATGTCTTCTTGCTACTTCATGTTGGATTAAAGTTTTTCTCTCAAAAGCCTGTTCCATAGTATTGGCTTCTATGTGCATCAGGCAGCGAGCCCTTGCTGGGGACACTAGTGACTGATAGGCCTGGAGTTAGATTCCTCTCTGAATTCCTCTAGATCCCACACTGTTACACTCCCCTTGACCCTAAGCAGAGCTTGTGTTGTTTAACACTCAAATGTATATTGGGATAAAAGTAAGGACTCTGGATATATTCCAAGACACTTCTTTAGGCACAAAGCCTTGAAGGCTATCTCAGTAAATGACAGCAGTGAGGAGGAGAAACAGATGATAGTGACAATAAGATTATCTCTCTATGCATTGTCAGATAAGCTCAATTAGAATAGCTCAAAGCCATCTTGGAGGGCTCCTTTCCTTTAGAAGTGTGTGCATATCTCAGATATGGTGGGTTGGGTTATAGATCACTGCAATAAAGTGAATATGACCATAAAGTAAATCACAGGAATTTGGGGGATTCCCATGCTTATAAACATTGTTAATCTTATTGTATACACTTACCAGAGAATCTCTAAAAAATGTATATAGCTTAATTTACATATATAAGAGAGTTACTTAGTAAGAAAGACAACTGATCAGAGCTCCATAAGAAATAAGGAAAGAGTTTAAAATATTTAAAGAATTAACAATATGTGGAACAGGGACCTGAAGTGAACACTGGGTTTTGGAAAAATGGTGCCGTGGATATGTTCAATGCAGGGTTATGCAAACTTTAAGTTTGTAATGAAGCACAATACCGTGAAGCATGATTAAATGAAGTACAATGTTTTAAAAGTATGCCTGTAAATCAATTAAAACAAGTCTCAAAAGAGACTGACTCTGGCTTTTGAAAAGGATGGAACAGCATTTTTCTCTGAGAGCGCACCCTATCCTTCCCCGTGCTTTCTGTGTTATTTTCCCCATCTCAGGTCCAGTCTGGAACATGAAACTGTAAGTTTGCATTACGGACACTGTTCAAGAGTTTGCCAGGATGTGGTGTTCCCCAAGAATCGTTTAATAAAAGAGATAGACAAAAAGAGGGCCTCCATGAGTGAGGACTGGAGAGATAACAACTCTAAAATACAGGTCATTCAGAGACCTGCCCAAACTTGCTCTCAGGCCTAGAATGCCCAGACAGGACATTCCCTCTTATAAGCCTTATAGTTCTCTGTGAGGTCAAAGTCTCAGTCTAAGAAGAATGGCCTCAGTTCAGCAGAGGGAGAATCTCAGGTTGGAGGGTCAGGTCCTAGGACTGACCAGGACCATGGTGAGGTCCCTGAGTGAAGAAAGAAGTATCACTAGACCCACAAATGAGGAGGCTTTACACACCCCTGCCCCTATTCTTAACCCCAGAGGCTCCAGGCAGAGTTATAGGGATGGGAAGCCTCCTCATTTCTGTCTGGTCTCAGGGAGGGAAGGGCTTCTCTGTCAGGGTCAAACTCCAGTTCTGCAGAGGTGGGTGCCTTGGCCATCACCACAGTGAAGGTGAGGACCATCGGTGCTAATGAGAGGGTCTCTCCCACCAAGGAGGAAGGCTCACAGAGTGGTGCCCCTCCTGTCAGGGAGAGATGCTCAGAGACGTGACCTGACTCCCCTCTAGGGATTTGGGGAGGCTAGGGCTTTGAGGGCAAGAGGACTCAAGTCCATAGAGCAAGGGTTCCTGGGCTCTGATAGATGGTACATGGAGGACCCTAAGCGATGACCCACGGGCAGCTGAACACTGAACAATGGGGTCCCCACAGAGCCCTGCCCCTGCCATTATCCCTCAGAGATCCTGCACAGGGCAGCCTTAGCTGGAAGTGGCTCCCCCCACAATTCGTGCTGGTGGCGGGGAGCTCGGACTGCTGTTCAGGGTGTTCCTTTGGAAGAGAGTGGATTCCCAGGACTGAGCTGAAGGCAAGGTGAGGACCTGAATGTGGAGTCAAGGGACCATTGCCCCTCCTGTAACAAAACGAAATCCACAAAGTCTCGCCTCTGTGGTTGGCAGGGGACAGTTCCTACAACGCTGTTAGGCTTACTTCTTTGGTAAATCTTGATCTAAGAGATTCTTTAAGATCTAAGAGATTACTTGATTTTGGAAATGAAGGAAACCTAGGCCCTAACTCTAGTCACTGGGAGAGCCCCAAGTGCTAACGGGGTACTGGGTAGTTAAGATGGTGACACAAAGCGGTACTGAGGTGCTCAATTCCCGGACTTCTCCCCTGCCGAACTCTAGGAGGTGAAGCTTTGTTTGGAGGCTTGTGGACACATTTTAGGTGATGGAGGTGTGTCGGGTCTGATAGATGAAGAAGGGGACTCCGAATGAGGACCGTAAAAACACACCTCTCCACCCCTGCCCCTCGGCCTTCACACATCTCCCCTGCTAGCAGCTATCTGAGACCCTGAGCATCATGGCCAGATATGAGTCATCCTCACTTCCCATCTACAGTTTCCAGGAAGTAAGGACTTAAGTTTGAGGGCCTGGCCTCTGGCCGGTGGAGGGTGGATTCCCAGCACTGGTCCAGAGTTGAGGTGAAGACTGAATCGGAATTGAGGCAGGGGCCACTCAGCCCATAACAAAGAGGGCCGCTGCTGCTGTAGGCCCTGGGAAGCCCCAGCAGAGCCATCAAATTGAATTTGGCCCGGGAAGCCTCAGGGATGGGACAGCTTTGGTCAGGGGTAGCCCCTGCTTGCAGATGGAGGATACCTCGGTCCTGACTGCAGTGATGTGAGTGCCCTAAGTACTGATTGGGGGCCCCTCCCCTTTTAAGGGTGGTATCACAAAGCAGAGTGCTTATGTATCTGGGATGCTCCAGCGAGGGGGTAGTCAACGTATGTAGCACCCTGACTTTGCCCCTCCAGGGACTCGGGGAATTCAGGACTTTGCTCTGAGACTGAGCTACGCAGGTTATTGGTGGGAGGAGTCCTGAGTTCTACCCAGACCTGAGCAAGGACTAAGGCGGACACTGACTAAACTTAAGTTCTCATAAATTTTGGCCCTTTTCCATGTAGAAACCTAGAGTATCTGTGAAGATAAGCAGTCTTCTAACTTCTGTCTGGAGAGTTCAGAGAAGTGAGGGTGTTGGACTAAGTGAATGACCTCAATTATGCCAAGGTAGGAGGCCCAGGGCTTCAAAGGAGTCAGGATGAGGACCCTGAAAGAAATGATGATTGCACTCACCCACCAACAGGGGAATCAATAGAGAGTACCCTCTGCACCACCCCCACCTGCCGTGCAGCACTGAGAAGCCCAGGCATGGAAGTCAGGTGTATGGGAACCCTCCCTTCTGATGGTATGGGATTGGTGAGAGCCTTTGTCTGAGAGGAGGTACACCAGGGCAGCAGACACGGGTGTCCCAGGCTCTACCTAGAGCCAAGGAAAGACCCTGAAAGAGGACAGAAAACCCCAGTGAGCCCAGGACAGAGTTCCCTAGAGCTGACTGCTGTGGGTTCCCCCTGCCAGGGACACTGGGCTGAGGTACCTCTTCACTTCTTCAGGTATCACAGGAAGATGAGGACCAGGCTCTGGGGTATAAGCTTAGAGCCGCACAGAGGAGGGGGCCCTGTGCCTGCCAAAAGTTGATGCGATTGTCCTGAATATGAACTGAGAGGACCCCCCACCCTCCAGAATGGAGGGTGCTGTGCAGAAGGACTAGACTGGCCACTGCTCCTCAGCCTCAGGAGGCAGCAGGCAGGGCTGGCAGGCTGAAGCCTGAGTCTCACCTTAATTATTTTGACAGAGTTTTCAGAGGACAGAGCGATCAGAAAAGAAGTCCTCTGGGTTCGCAGAGCAGTGCCCACGTGGAAACCTGCAGAGTGGGCCTTCTTAAAAGTAAATTGGTGCCTCCCTGCCACAGCCGCTCACACCCTTTCACCCTCTCTCCTCTCTGCCCAGATCACGAGCTGTTCTACCTGCACTCCTGCCTGTTGTCCCTGACGACAGTCACCATGCCTCGGGGTAAGAAGGGTAAGCTCCACACCTGTGACAAACGCCGCCAGGCTCAGCATGGCACCCAGGATCTGAGGGGCGCTCAGGTCATTGCCACCACGATGGAAGCACTCTCATCTTCCTCCAATCCTGGTCCCGGGGTTGATGCTAAGGAAAGGTCCGGTGCTAGGTCTGGTAACCATCTCAAGCGTCCTCGGGGGGCCCTGACCACCACCCCTGTGCCTGCAAGTGTTTCTCCCACAAGATCATCCAAAAGACCCCTTGGGGAATCTGGGAAAACACACAATTCCTCTCAAGCCCCTGTCTCCAATGTGCGGTCTGGAAAACACTCACTAACCAGGCCGACAAATCTGTTGGTGCAGTTCCTGTTACGCATGTATAAGACGAGAAAGCCCATTAGGAAAGTGAATATGCTGAAGATTATCGATAAAAAGTACCACAATCGATTCCTCAGGATCCTCAAAAGAGCTTCTGACAGCATGGAGGTGGTATTTGGTATTGACGTGAAGAAAGACAACACTGCCAAGCATTCTTATGTCCTTGTCAGCAAGATGAGTCTCCCCCGCAATGGGATCGTGCACCGTGGCAGGGGTTTTCCCAAGACCGGTCTCCTGATGAATCTCCTGGGTGTGATCTTCATGAAGGGCAACTGCGCCACAGAGGAATACATCTGGGATTTCCTGAGTAAGATGAATATCTATGCTGGGAAGAGGCACTTCATATTTGGGGAGCCCAAGAAGCTCATCACCCAAGATTTGGTGCAGCTGAAGTATTTGGAATATCGGCAAGTGCCGGGCAGCGATCCAGCATGCTATGAGTTCCTGTGGGGTCCGAGAGCACACGCTGAAACAAGCAAGATGAGAGTCCTGGAGTTCCTGGCCAGGATTAACCGTTTGGATCCCAGTGCCTTCCACTTTTGGTATGAAGAGGCTTTGAAAGATGAGGAAGAGAGGGCCCAAGCCAACGGATGTCCCAGTGTTCCTCCAGCAGTTCCTTCCACACCTAGTGAAGCTGAGGCAAATTCTGCACTTTGTGGCTCGAGAGAGTAGTCAGGGTTCCAAGAAGTATAGGACTGGACCTCACCGAGGGTTCACAGTGTGAAATACCTTGGTGTTGCTGTTCTGTATGGGGAATTGAGAGATAAACCTGTGTTTTTATGTTCTTGCTACTTTTCAAATGTTGCTCCTAAATGAAAGCTTATCTAGCATATATGTGTACAAATTCATCAGTCCACACTTAACCATTTTTTGTTGGTCTTAAGGATAAGAGTTTTTCTGTTGTGTAAAGCAAATGGGGAAGCTTCCATCTTATTTAGTAAGCCAGTGAAAGATAACATGGCATTGCAATATGTTATTTCCTTGAAAATACAAAAAAGTAGTAAAATATGTGGGATCAAGAACTAGAGGAAAAGGAAGATGGTTGGTATTTGGCTCCCTCATCCCTTGTTCTCTGTGTTTTAGAAAATTATAAGCAACGGTATATGCCTGGTTAATTCAAAATGTTGAAATAAATTCTAATAATTTCAACCTCATGCTCACAGGCTCATTTATTCCCCAAACATGAACTGAGCCTCTGCTCATAGTATGCTCCGTGCTAGTACTTGGAGAGCTGAGATAAAGATCTAGCCACTGGCCATAAAGTTACAGAGTCGAGAGGCAGCTGTCATGTAGAGGAAATGGTGACATGACAGCAGTCAAATGTGAATTCCCTGATGCAAGGTAGCGGTGGGCCTTGGGAAAATGTAAGTCCTTCAGTGGGAAGGATTATAAGTTGCGTGCATGGTGGGCTGGATGAGGCTGCGGTAATCGTGACCAGGGACCAGGTTCTCATGTGGTGGGCTGCATAGTTTAAAGACAAAAACCTGGGATGGGGAACTGCCCTTAACAGTTAGAGGCACACTTCACTCTGTTGCACTTTGCTTTATTGCATTCACAGGTACTGCTTTTCTTTTCTTGGTTCTTTTTCTTTACCAAATTGAAAGTTTGTGTTAGTCAGCCTTGCTTCCAGCAAGTGTTTCGGCTCCATCTTTCCAACACCGTTTGCTCACTTCATGTCTGTGTGTCACATTTTGATAACTCTTGCAATGTTGACACCCTCAGCAGCAAAAAAGATGGACTCACAGAAGTCTCACATAATGATTAGCATTTTTTTCTTAGCAAAGAGGTGTTTTTAATTAAGATATATATATTGTTCTGAGACATAAAGCTATGCCCACTTAATAGCCTACAGTATAGTGTAAACATAAATTTTATGAAAACACTGGGAAATCAAAAATTTCTTGACTCAATTGTGATATTGACTTTCCTTTGGGGGTTGGAAACCAAACTTGCAGTATTTTCTGAGTCTGCCTGTGCTTTGGGATTGTGAGTAAATCAAAGAGAAATCATGTGAAGCTGGCATGGAATGTGTCCTGTGCCCATGTTCCAGTACAGGTAAACACTGTGCAGATTAGATGTTTTTTCATGTTGTTCTCTGTCTATGGAGTTTCCCAGAAATCAGGGTGGCACTCCCCTGAGTTGGGATATGCCTTGAAGCTACTGGACTGGCGCACTCTGCCCTCGGTGGGGGAGCCAGAGCCCATGCCACCAAAAACAATATTAATAATAATAATTCAAATCAAATTATCTTGACTGTAATTTGGCAAACAGTAGGGAAGGAATAGACACGTCTGGCTAATGAATGAAAGTGGGAGTGGTTTACAAAAAAAAGGCAAGTGAGAGATAGGTAAGTTTGGGGCCCTTGAAACATTTTGGAGCTTTGTGTTACATCCACTGAGGATGTCTACCTCATGGTGACCTTCAGTGGCATACTCTTAACTGGAATATGCTAGTTTTCCTTGCTAAACAGGATTTTTCTGATAGATGGTTCTTTGCCCTAGATCCCTGCTTATTCTTTGACATCTCCTGGGTTGAAAATTGAATCACAGTGTAGTGGGTTGAATCTCCGGGGACAGCTTGATCCCAGTAAGGACTGACATCCTTGACAGTCTCAGGACAGGACAGGCAATGGGCCAGGCATTTTACAGGCAGCATTCTCAGTCCCCAAGACAGACCATCTGAAACCCATTTCACAGATGAAGAAGTTGAGGCTTGCAGAGTTTGGTAAGGTATTCAGTTTCACACATTTCTTAAATGACGGGGTTGGAAGTAGACTCCTGGCCTAAATAAGTCTGATGCCCACACTTTGCCATTCCTCCTAGCCTGAGGCCAACTTTGTGTTCCTTCATTTTCCTTACGTCTGATCGACTGGTCCAACATGTATGTCAGGTGATAAAAAGGAGAACTCTGTGCCCAAAACACTGGACGGAAATATGTAACCACAGCAATAAGCATATCAAAACAATTGAGAAGTCTGAATAAAGCAGAGAAAGGTAATATTTAGTGACAATATAATCATCTACATACCCAAAGTCAGAGAACCCAAATGATGAGGGGCCCAGAAAATCATGCTGGACAGCCCCTTGCATTTGGAGGTTAAAACGGTTCAAAGAGAAGTTACATAAAAGGTGAAGTGTGGCTAGTAAAGAGAAGGAGTAGATGAAGGTGTTTTATCCTTTGTCAAGACATCCATCCTGCCTTGCCTTACAACTTCCCTATTTCACATCACTCCTGGGATGGGAACCCGGTCTGTTAAAGGTTTTCAATAGGGAAATGGGTCAAGAGGTTGCCAGGATGTGGCCTTGCCCAGGAAGACTTTTAATAAAGAAACAGGAGCCAGGAGGAAGAGGCCCTTACAGGTGGGCTGGGGAGGGCAACATGCCCCAGGCCAAGTTCTCAGCCCCAGCAATCGCTCACTTAACATTCAGGGTTCTCGGGGACTTGTGACTCCCACCTCGGAGGGTGCCCAGGTCAGCAGACCTTTATCTGAGGTTGGCTGGCTCAGGTCAATAGAGAGAAATATTTCTAAGATGTGCCCGGAGGAAGGAGAGCAGCCCTGCCAAGCCCATATCAGCAGAGACCTCACAGAATCCTCCCTGTTGCCGTGGAGGAGCCTTGTAAAGTCAGAAAGAGATGGCCTCATGTCCTTCTCAGGGGTAACAGAAAAGTGATGAGCTTGATTTGAGGCAGAGGTCTCAGGTCAGCAGAGGGGGAACTCTTAGGCCTTCACCCGAGTCAGATTTAGGGTATGGAGTCAGCACCCCCAGTGGGATCACCATCATATGCGTTCTCAACCTGCCTGATGCAGTTGTCACTCATGGCATGGCAGGTGTGGTCAAGGGATACCACCGTCACATCCTTTTGGGTCTCTGGAAATGAGAGCCTTTCTCTGAAGAAATGTTCTCAGATCCACAAAGAGGGGAGCCTCCGGTCCTTCCAGCATCCAAATCAGGCTAACTGAGGATTGAGGGGCCCACCCCCTTTTGGATAGAGGGGTAAGAGGGCCTGGCCCTGCACTCACGACTTGATCCTGAGAGAAGGGTGTGAGACTGAGCCACCACCGCAAGCCCAAAAGTTGTTTGTTTTTTTTTTAAGTTTACTTGTTTAAAGAAGTTTTAGATTCTCAGAACAATGGAGCAGAAAGTACAGACAGTTCCCATATGTGTTCTTCCTGGACACGTGTACAGCCTGCCCCACTGTCAGTATCCCCCAGTAGAGTGGGCTGTTCGCTACAATCTAGGAAGCTACTTTAGCAAACAAAGTCCTAACCTAGCACACTTACTTGCTTGTGTTACCTTCATTCTTGGTATTGTACCCACTGTGAATATAGACAAATGGATGATGACTTGTGTCCAGCCTTATGGGCTTCCCTGGTGAATCAGTGGTAAAGAGTCTGGCTGGCCATACAGGAGACACGGGTTCAATCCTTGGATGGGAAAATCTGCTGGAGAAGACAGAGGCAACTCTCCCCAGTGTTCCTGCCTGAGAAATCCATAATCAGAGGAGTCTGTCAGGCTCCAATCTGTGAGGTCACAAAGAATCGGACATGACTGAGCGACTAAACAACAGCACCCACCCCTATAGAGTCATACAAAGCAGTTTCACAACAGCAAAACCTCTCTGTGCTCTGTGCATCCCTCCCTCTGCCCATCCCCACCCAGTCCCAGGCAACCATTGGTCTTTCTACTGTTTCAATAGTTTTGCTTTTTTCCAGGAGTCATGTAGTTGGAATCATGCAGTGTGTAGCCTTTGCACATTAGTTTCTTTCACTTAGTAATACACATCAAACGTTCCCTCCATGTCTCTTCAGGGTTTGGAACTTATTCATTTTTAGCACTGAACAGTTATTCCATTACTTATCTGATTACCTGCTAAAGGACACCATTGTTGCTTTTTTTAAGTTTTGGAAAATATGAGTTAAGCTGCCGTAAAGAACTGCATGCAGGTTTTGGTGTGGATGTAAGTTTCCAGCTCGTCTGGCTAAACACCAAGGAGCATGACCACTAGATCGTAGGGTAAGAGTATGTTTGTTGTTTAGTCGCTCAGTCATGTCCGACTCTTTGCAACCTCATGGACTATAGCCCACCAGGCTCCTCTACCCAAGGGATTTCCCAGGCACGAATACTGGAGTGGGTTACCGTTTCCTTTTTCCAGGGGATCTTCCTAACTCAGGGATCAAACCCATGTCTCCTGCAATGCAGGTGGATTCTTTACCATTGAGCCACCTTGGAAGGCCCAAGAATTTGTTTAGTTTGTTAAAAAAAAAAAACAATTTATTAAGGTATGATTGACATACAATAGCCTGTATATATTTAATGTATATAAATGGATGAAGTTTGGAGTTAAGTCTGCTGTGAAACTACCAACGGCGGTTTATGCCATAAACATATCCATTACCTCCAAAATTTCCCTCTCACCCTTGTTAAAGTTTATTTTCACTGGAGTATACTTGGTTTACAATATTGTGTTGGTTTCTGCCATACATCAACACGAATCAACCATAGGTATACATATTTCCCCTTCCACTGGAACCTCCCTCCACCTCCCACTCCTTCCCACCCCCTTGGTTATCACAGAGCAGTGGGTTTGAGCTCTACGTCTGCATCCCCATTCCTGACCTGCAAATACATTCATCAGTACCATCCCTCAAGATTCCATAGGTATGCGTCAGTATACGATATTTACATTTCTCCTTCTGACTTCCTTCACTCTGTATAATTGGCTCTAAGTTCATCCAGCACATTAGAACTGACTCAAATGTGTTCCTTTTATTGCTTAGTAGTTTTCTGTTGTATATACATGTACCACAGCTTCTTTATCCATTCATCTATCAATGGACATGTAAGTGGCTTCCATGTCCTAGCGGTTGTAAATAGTGCTGCAGTTAACATTGGAGTACATGTGTCTATGGCTTCTTAAGGGTATATGCCCAATAGTGGGATTGTTAGATCATGTGGTAGTTTTATTCCTAATTTTTTTAAGGAATTTCTATACTGTTCTCCATAGTGGCTGTATCAATTTACATTCCCACCAACAATGCAAGAATGTTCTCTTTTCTGTACACCTTCTCCAGCATTTATTGTTCTTAGATTTTTTGATCATGGCCATTCTAAAGTTGCCTTCTCACCTTTTATGTGTTCTGTGTGTGATAACAACACTTACCATAGTATTTGCCCTCTTAGAGAGTGTACGATACAGTATTCTTAAGTATAAGCTCTATATTATATAGTAGTTTCCTAGAACTTATTCCTTTTGTATAATAAACTTTGTAACATTTGATTAATACTGAGAATTGGAATACTGCCTGCCATATCAGTGAATAAACATTATCAGTTTTCAACAGCTGCAGCCCCCACAGATGGTGAGCCTTGAGGGAACACAAGATGTAAAACTACAGGATCCAGATAGGTGAGGTGGATATCAAAGGAATGATTCCAGTGGCCCAGATTCTTGCATCTTCCCATACAAACAAAGCGCTAAACTCCTTAACTTGGGTTATCTGGTTTTCCTTCATTTATCATAATCTTTTGACATTCACACTACCTGCCCTTTGTTGTAAAACTTCTATATGACCTGGTTCCTCCCCTCCCTTCCCCAGAGCAGTTCGAACTCTCAGGGCTACTCGAGATGCTGCCTCCTGGGTAGAAGTCCTAAACGTTTCTACCAAATAGAACAAAACTGTTAACTTTTAGGTTGTGAATATTTTTCTAAGTCTACAGGTCCTTCCATCCACCCTCCCATAGCCTCCGGCAACCACCACTCTATTCTCTGCTTCTTTGACAGTGACCATTATAGATTGCTCATATAAATGACATGTAGTATTTGTCCTTCTGTGTCTGGCTTATTTCACTGTGGCATAAAGTCCTCTAGTTATATCCATGCTGTCATAACTGGAGAGGTTAGCTTCTTTTTAAGGCTGAATGATATTCCATTGTATGTATATTTACATCTTCTTTATCCATTCATCTGTCCCTGGACACTTAGGCTTCTTCCCTCTCTTGCTATTGTGAGTAGTGCTGCAATGAACATGGGAGTGCAGAGTTCTCTTCAAGGTCCTGATTTCAACTCCTTTAGATAGTAGTGGAATTGCAGAGAATATTATGTGTTATTTTTTATTTTCTGAGGAACCTCAATACTGTTTTCCATAGTGGGTGTACCAATTTACATTCCTACCAGCAGTGTTGAATATGTGTAGTTTCCTAAGAAACTTGCAGACTGTCTTCCAAAGTGGTTCTCCCATTTTGCATCACCACCACCAAGGAATGAGAGTTCTTGTTGATCACATCCTTACCACCATTTGGTGTTGTCAGTCCTTTGGATGATGGCCATTCTAAAAAGCACGTCGGTGATATCTGCTTTTTTTTTTTTTTTTAATTTGCCGTTCCCTAATGGTATATGTCCATTCTAAGATCAGTCCTGGGTGTTCTTTGGAAGGAATAATGCTAAAGCTGAAACTCGAGTACTTTGGCCACCTCATGCGAAGAGCTGACTCATTGAAAAAGACTCTGATGATGGAAGGGATTGGAGACAGGAGGAAAAGGGGATGACAGAAGATGAGATGGCTGGATGGCATCACCGACAGTAATGGGCATGAGTTTTAGTGAACTCTGGGAGTTTGTGATGGACGGGAGGCCTGACGTGCTGCAATTCATGGGGTTGCAAAAAGTTGGACACGACTGAGTGACTGAACTGAACTGAATGGTGTATGACACAGAACATCTTTTCATATGTTTGTTGCCATCTGTGTATCTTCCTTGGGGAGGTCTATTCATATCTTTTGTCCATATTTTATTAGATGTTGGTTTTCTTCTTATTAATTTTAAGTGTTCTTTGCATATTTTAGGTTAGAGTCTTCATCCAATACGTCTTTTATAATATTTTCTCCCAGACTATGGCTCATCGTCTTGTTCTCTTGATGCTATATTTTTACAGAGCAGAAGTTTAAAGGGAATGAAAATCTAGCTCATCAATTTTTTCTTTCATGGATCCCCATCACTTTTTCCTATGATGGTATTTTGTGATTGATTGATTAGTATGTGAAACAGGATCTTTTTTTAATATAAATTTATTTGTTTAATTGGAGGCTAATTACTTTACAATATTGTAGTGATTTTGCCATACATTGACATGATAAGCCATGGTGTACATGTGTTCCCATCCTCAACCCCCTCCCACGTCCTCCCCATCCCGTCCTTCTGGTTATCCCTATGCACCAGTCCTGAGCACCCTGTCTCATGCATTGAACCTGGACTGGCAATCTGTTTCACATATGATAATATACATTTTTTCAATGCCATTCTCCAAATCATCCCACCCTCCCCTTTCCCACAGACTCAAAAGACTGTTCTATACATCTGTGTCTCTTTTGCTGTCTCACATATAGGATTATCATTACCATCTTTCTAAATTCCATATATATGCGTTAGTATAACTGTATTGGTGAAGACAATGGCAACTCACTCCAGTACTCTTGCCTGGAAAATCCTGTGGACGGAGGAGCCTGGTAGGCTGCAGTCCATGGGGTCACTAAGAGTTGGAAATGACTTCACTTTCACTTTTCACTTTCATGCATTGGAGAAGGAAATGGCAACCCACTCCAGTGTTCATGCCTGGAGAATCCCAGGGATGGGGGAGCCTGGTGGGCTGCCGTCTATGGGGTCACCCAGATTCGGACACGACTGAAACGACTTAGCAGCAGCAGCAGCATACTGTATTGGTGTATTTCTTTCTGGCTTACTTCACTCTGTATAATAGGCCCAAGTTTCATCCACCTCATTAGAACTGATTCAAATGTATTCTTTTTAATGGCTGAGTAACATTCCAATGTGTATATGTACCACAGCTTTTCTTATCCATTTGTCTGCTGATGGACATCTAGGTTGCTTCCATGTCCTGGCTATGTAAACAGTGCTGCAGTGAACATTGCGGTACACCTGTCTCTTTCAATTCTGGTTTCCTCGGTGTGTATGCCAGCAGTGGGATTGCTGAGTCATATGGAGTTCTATTTCCAGTTTTTTAAGTAATCTCCACACTCTTCTCCATAGTGGCTGTACTAGTTTGCATTCCCCAACCGTGTAATGGGGTTGTCCTTTCTCACATACCTCTTCCAACATTTGTTGCTCTGTAGCCAATTTGATTTGCTAACCATCCTGGACTGAGGCATACATGGCACCTCATTGTGGTTTTGAAT